>NW_019272096.1:106633-203472 GCF_002738345.1 Cucurbita maxima | reverse complement strand
TAAACTTAAAATATATATATATATATATATATATATATATATATATATATATATATATATATATATATATATATCGATATTTTATTAATTTTGAGTCCAACCAAGAATCAAGTCAGTTTTACTAACATGGGAATTGTGACGCCTAATAACAAACAAAACTAATGATTTAACTTTTGATCAGAATTTCGAATGAAGACCATTCCTTGAGTCCGGTTGTATTAGAATGAATATATTGACCACTGATAGTGGATATAGCGTCTGTACCGGAAATGCGGCTCGGGCGTAGTAGGTCCGACTATCTTCTTTCCTTTTTTGATCCGCCTTTTTGACCTGTGATCCATGTGAGTCCCATTGTAGATATCATTTCAATACGAGTTTGGTTCGATTTTTAGTCGGAATTTTTGTTTCAATCAAAATTCTAAACGTCCAATATCATCGACATCTACCAAATCCTCAAAAAAAAAAAAGCCCTAAAAAGCACCCACTTTAAAAAATTGTCACTAACAAACTCATAATCAACATTTATTCAAATCAAAACATCCCTAACCATTGGATTAGGACACTAATATCTCTCATTTTATCCCCAAATTAAAATTAATGTTAACCTGAAATCTCTATAATTTTGGTCATGGGAGGAAGAGCGGAATATATTTAATTCATTTTGAAGCCAAACGAGATGATAAGGAATGTGACGGCATTGGATGAAGTGATTTGAGAGTACAATATCTTAAATACGACGAAGTTAATTGAATGTAACTGTATTGTTTAGATTGGCGAATTTTTTCTAAGATAAATATGAGTTAGATAAGAAGTTATGATTTAATTTTCTTCTAATTTTTTTTCCTATTTGTATTTTAGTTTTTTATTTGCCCCCTTAGGTTGTAATTTGATTTTGTATTTATGTTTTCAAAGGTTTTTAAAAAATTACATTTTATCAAAACGGTGGTCCCTACCATTTGAAAACGAGCACTTTAAAATTTAAAAAAATAGTTGTAAATGGTCTTTAGACCATTAGTAACTAACAGAGAATACCGTAACTATTAAGTTGTTTCACTATCTTAATATTGAAAATTTTAGTAGAGTCAATTTCTAGATAAAATAAAAGTTTATGGATATTGCGCTCAAGTAACTTTAAAACCTTTCATAATCTCCCCGTTACGACCTTAAGTTATTTGGAGATCATTTAGTCCATAAATCATCACTTGGGTATGTAGAGCCCACTAACCATACTCAGAGAAACTCTCTCCCATGATAGGAATGGCAAGTCCCGTAAGACTTTATCTAACTCTCTGAATCCCATGGATCAACCGTTGTCAAATGTGAACCTGCTTTCTCAATCTTGTAAGTTTAGAGTCTTGATTTGTCCACTACATGATTGAATTATCTTCCTCGCTTATTCTTTGTTCCACCCCTAAACGAACTCCAATAACTACCAAACTTCATATATAGTCTTAACATGACACATTAGACCCACTATTAAAACCTCATGTCATTTAGAGATCATTTAGATCCTAAACCACTGGCACGTTACTCTAAAGGCATATTAGTCATTTACCACTTTAAACTTGGTTCGGGCCCCAAACATGATCCAATAGTTTTAAAACTTCATATAATTCTTAAAAATTATGAATAAGGTCGTGTTAGCACGTGTGGGCCGTTTGTAGAGAAGTACTATGCATCCAATTTATCATAGACTGAAAAGCCGCCTAAGAGTATGAAATTAGGATAGTTGTATTTCATCTTATTTTATAATCGTAATGATTAGGGCAATATCTTGTTTTCTAGTTTTTTTTTAATATATTGTTTATTCTCGCTTCTTATATGTTTTTAGATTAATTTAAGAATTTTATTTTTAATATGCAAGTCCATGGCATCATTTTTAAAATATTTTAAATGAATGTGTAACAGTCGTGTCATGCATGTAGTAGCGGCCTATTTCAAATAGGGTCGTTACATTTTACATCTATCTCTGGTTTAGCCCCTTAACATACTCCAATGACCATCAAATTTCATATATATCCTTATTATATCTTGTTAAGTCTTCTACTAAAATTTTATGAGCAAAGGAGTCTATTTAGTGGGTAATTTAGAGTAAATTGATTCTCGAGCAAAGCATTACAACCTCTATCGTCGAGCTATCTTCTCGATCTTGCTTCCTGACTGTGAAGGATCATGAATGTTTAGTTTCGTCTCTGGGTTCTTATCTTAAACCTTCCACATTCCTTTAGTTCTTAGTTTCCTTGAGCTACTTGTTAAATTCCAAGTGATTCCTACGTGTAAAACTTGAGAAAATACCAAATTGGTTACTTACTTGTTTGGTGATGTTTAAGACCTTTCTTCTTATGTATAACCTTAAGAAACTCTATTTTTTGAAACAAAAAAGAAACTCGAAGAACCAATCCAAAGATGTTGATTTGTAATGTTTTTTATGCTTAAAATTTGGGTCAAGATTCAAAATCTAGATTTGACACCTAATGGCCCGACATTCCCTTGCGACATGTGGAACACAACTCTCCATGGGAAACAAGACACTATAGAAAAACTACGCACTGTGCCCTTTATATTTCTTGGGATGAAAACTTAGGTAGGGTGGAGGGTATTTATATTCATGAGGGAGCTATTCTTAAAATTTCTCAAACCTTTTTCCTAAAATATCTTAATCTTTTTGCTAAAATATTTAGATATCATTTTATAAATATACAATGAGCTCGTACAATTATTAGGCTCGACCCTATTGGGCTAGTTATGATATTTTAACACTTTCCTTCAGCACCAGTACTGTAACGACCCAAAATTTTCTACTTAATTTAAGGTCACTACCGTATACGTACCATAAACATTGAATGCGAAATACTTCATTATAATTTCATAAAACATAACATTTATCTTAAAACACAGCCATGGACTTACTTGTTTCGAAAACATTTTTAAAACGACACCACAAAAGACTAAATAAAATAAATAAGAGTTTAAGTTAGAAACAACCTAGTCTAGTTAAGTCAAAACAAATACCACTACCCTATGCATGTGCCATGGTCTCGAGTTGCGATGTCGTCGTCAGCCGTACAGGAATGCCTTGCCTTAACCTAAAAAATGTAGTAGCACATGACTTGAGTATTTAAAGAAATACTCAGTAAGTGACTCCACAATTGGGATTAAATGCAACAATCACATGCAATGAAATGATGGGACCTATCTTTCGTTTCGTTTCGTTTTTCTTATGGTGTTGTCCTAAACGGGTAATCGTGGACGTGTACCATATACTCTACACACCGCCCATACGTGCGAGTATGGGCTCACCAATTAGTTCGCACACCGCTGGGCCACTTTTCTTATCTGATGGGCATACTCTGTGAGCCCCTTATGCTGGGACCCGTTAAAACTAGTAATCGTTACGGCAGCGCTATGCAAGCATAACGATCGTGTCCTGCCATTGGATGTACGCATTCGTACCCTCGTGATGGGATAGGGGTATCCCCCAGATGCATGAACACACAAAATGCATGAGGTTCCCCCTACTTCTACATTTATCATTAATGAACATAACCCCCTGTCACGTTTCATGCTTCATGTCATTCCCATTTTCAATTTACATTTCATACATATTCCTATTAGGGTTATGATATCAGACAGTTTATCGTGTTTCATGTCAAACAATTTATGCTATTTACATTCAAATATAAGAGACCTAACATAACGTTCTATGTTTTTTACATAACATTTCATCATATACACATCATACCATGACATATTGCATCACAATGTATCATATCATAAACAAGTCATAACGTAAATCGTAGTCATATCTTTTTCTAACTTATCAAAGCCTTAACGTTCTTATACCTATCACAGACATATCATTACGTGAAAGTACCTCAGTCATATCATTACAAGAACGTAAAATAACGCTATCGTTCTATCAATCTATCACAAACCTATCCCTTTCTACCTGTAGTCTAATCGTATTTTTCCATCAATCTCTCTTATCCATATCACTCCGGTGTGTAACCTAACCTTAACATTTCATGAACGTATTTGACTCCTATTGTTACATTTCGTTTTGTGTATCATTCTCGTATCCTATCTCAAACATATCATTGAACACATCGTACCGTAATTATTATCAAATAATTCACATATTATAACATGTACATAACAAATAAGAAGCATATCGATTCACAGACAATTCACACATATCAATATATATGACACGTGCAGAGCCACGGAGCACGTGTCAACAGCAAATATAACCATGCCGATAGTAAGGTCACTTACCTGACTAGCTTAAGTCGTTGTCACAAATATAACTTTAATTAAAGTTCGATTTCGTCCTTTGAAATTCGAGTCAACCTATATGAGCCAATGACATTAGTTTCAGGTTTGAACTCTACAAAATTATTTCTCTAATTTACATTGGCCATCATAACATTTTCCGTTAGACAAAATTCAACTGAGTTCATTACCCTCTGATTATTTCCTTTTTTATTGTTAAATTCTGTTCAACAAAACTTTCCTCAATCTCCCTCCCTCTCTCTCTCATCATTTTACATAGATTTTTCAATTGTGTAAACAGATATTATGGCCAATTTTGAGTCTGATTGATTGGCTAGGATCTTAGATTTCCAACTAAAATTTTATTAAATCTAACCTTATTTAGTATAACTTAAAATGCTAACAAAAATCTAATCTATTGGATATGAGATCTGATTATTACCTGGTAAAATATGAAAGAAGATTTGATCCTAAATTAATTTCTTATAACCATAACTATAAAAGGAAAAGGAAATTTGTGATAGGTTTTTACCAGGACCAAAATCTATAAATCTGCAATCTGCTTATGTTGGAACTTCTTCTACCATTGTTGTTTTTCTGTTTCTTTTTGCAGTTCGCTTAAGGATGGGTTGAGGAGAGATAATTGTGGGGAGGGATGGGAGGTTAGTGGAGAGAAGGCAAAATGTTGTTTTTTTGTTTATTTATTATTATTATTATTGTTATTTACCTTTTTTTTTTTTATATAATTATTTTTATTTATTATTATTATTTTTTGGGCTATTACAGCACCATGTTGAGCTGACAACAAGAGCTCTAATGTTAGCCCTTTTGTAAACAAGTCTGCCACTTGTTTTTCTATCTTGATTTTCTACATCTCGATTTCTTTCGTCAAGACTTTCTCTCCAATAGAATGGTAGTACACCTCTACATGCTTTATTCTAGCAATGAAACGCCAAATTTTCTACTAGGAAAATTGCAGATGGGTTGTTACAATGGAGTGGTATTTGATAGTTAATTTTTTTTGTATCAATCTTCCATCAAGAGTTTCATCCATGTACTTTCCCTGAGGTGCTCAAGTTGCTGCTCTGTACTCTGCTTCTCTAGTTGACAATGATACTATTGGTTGTCTTTTGCTATATCAATAAATTGTTTTCAAACCGAGCTTGAACACATATCTAGTGCATATCTTTTGGTATCGTGATACCCTTTGACATATCTCAATATCTGTCGAGCCACATCCAAATGAAGCATCTTTGGATTTTGCATGTAATGACTCAGGACTCCAACTGCATTTTTGGTCCAGGTAGATCTCTCTATTTAATTCTCCATGCAAGAAAGCATTCTTCATATTCATCTATCATATTTTTCCAATCTTTATTTACTACAAGTATTGGAGGAACTTGTACGATAGTGATCTTCACCACTGGACTAAACATTTCATCATAGTGTAGTTCATATTCTTGAGAGAACCTTGGATCTACAGTCTGAGCTTTGTATCTCACGGTTGATCCATCCCAGGTACACTTTATTTTATAAATTCACTTGTAAAAGATAGATTTTAACATCTCCTGAGCTTGACATTAGTTCCCAAGTGTGATTGCTCTAGGGCTATAATTTCTTCCTGCATCGCTTTCTACCAAGTTGAGTTTTGTGATACTTCTTCATATATCTATGGCTCATTAATTCCGTCTTCTACAATAGCTGCGTTGGTATACTCTAGATTTGGCTTTTGGATTATTTCTAATTGTCTAAGTCGTTGAGGTGCAATTTCCTTTTCACCAAGTTCGCTTGGTTGAGTCACTCCTTGCTCACCAACATTAGTGTCACTTGGATATTCAAACACATCAACATTTGACTGAATGTGCGTAGTTTGCTCCCCCATATTCTGTTGTAGAATTTCTTCAGTTTGCTCCCTCGTCTTTTGTAGAAGAATTTCTTTAGTTTACTCAAGGTCTGGTAATACTTCCTTCTCTAAGAGTCACCCCGCTTCCATTGCACCACTCAAATCTGCTGGGAATGAACCCTTTATTCACGCAGAAGCATTGAGAACCGGTTGATTTTTAATAGGAATTAAAACATAAGCAGTAATCAGGAAAGCAATAACTCATACCTTTGTAGAAACCGTTGATTATTATTCTCGATCTTAACAATGAAGCTTTTTCACAAAGTCTTTCGTGCTATGACTCTAATACCAGTGAATTGGCTTGTGGGAACCTTTTAGAATAATAGGAGAATTCTAAAGAGATGGTATAAAAAATTACTCTTTGGCTCAATACTAAGTCCTATTTATAAGGACTTCGTAAGAATATTTTGCCAAATATATATTCCAATATCTTACATATTGCGAAACAATATTTTATTTAAATCATATTTAAATATCACAATCTATTTCAACATATATCAAATACAATAAATTTACTTTTCTAATTTCAACATTTCAAATTAAATCTATTTTTCTCCTTTAATATTTAATATCAAGTATATTAATTTGAACCTTTCAAATTTATTCTTTCAACTTAATTTACCTTTTGGTGTTATTATGAACTAGCATGAGAACCTTATGGACATATACGTTATAAGCTCCAATGACATCAAATCAATTAACTAAACTCTTTAATTAATTAATTTTCATTCATTAACTATAGAACACTCCACTATAGTCCTATAGTTGAACTCTTATCAGGGGTGTACATTCAATCCGGTAACCCGACAACCCGGACCAACCCAACCTGAATTATAAGGGTTGGGTTGGGTTGGATTAGCATTTCGGGTAGGGTTGAGTTCATTTTTCTGAACCCGAACTGAATCAGTTCAGTTTCGGGTTCATGGATAAAACCTTCGGGTTGACCCAATAAAAAAAAATATAAAAATATATTAAGAATACTTTTGTATTAATGTGCTTGCTGGAGTGGTACTGAGTTTAGTTCAAGAACACTCACGTTCGAGTTCGTTTTTATTTTTAATTTCTTTGTTTTGTTTATATTATTTTTTATTTTGTTATTTTTAATTCCATACATATTTGTGTTTTTATTTTTAAT
Source organism: Cucurbita maxima (assembly GCF_002738345.1). Classification (NCBI taxonomy): domain Eukaryota; kingdom Viridiplantae; phylum Streptophyta; class Magnoliopsida; order Cucurbitales; family Cucurbitaceae; genus Cucurbita; species Cucurbita maxima. The sequence goes on along the minus strand of NW_019272096.1, from coordinate 196,162 downwards.
TTCTATGTTTTGTTTATATTATTTTTTTTATTTTTAATTTCATACATATTTGTGTTTTTATTTTTAATTTCTTTGTTTTGTTTATATTATTTTTTTTATTTTTTTATTTTTAATTTCATACATATTTTTGTTTTTATTTTTAATTCCTTTGTTTTGTTTATATTATTTTTTTTATTTTGTTATTTTTAATTTATTTGTTTTATTTATATTATTTTTTATTTATAATTTCTGTTTATATTATTTTTTTTATTTTGTTATATGTTTTATACCTATGTTTAAGTTATTTAGATCATATTCATAAATTATATATATAATTTTAAAACATATTCTAAATTATAATATATATATATATAATTTTAAAATATATTCTAAATTATAATATATTTATTATCGGTTTGTGGAAATATTATTATATCACAATTTATATATAATTTTATTTTTCTAATAGTTTAAGGTAACGTATAAATAAGCATATTTCAATTAAAATATTTTTATATATTTTTTATTTTTGTTATATACAATACTCTTAAACTAATCATTTTTATTGTTTATTTAATTTCATGATCTATCCTTGTATTTTTGTTACTCTAACCCATTTTTAAAAAATGTCGGTATTTAATTGTTTTTAGTTTTATGACAATGTTGAACTATATTATAATTTTCGCTCGTTTTTTTATTATTTATTATTATTATTATTATTTTTTTTTTTTTGTCAATAGTTATAGATGAATTTGTGTTTGTCTCTAAACTTTTAATATATTTTATCTACGATTGTATTCGAATAATTATAAATTGTGGACAAATAAAACTTAAAAAAAAAATTTGACAACCCAACTCGAACCCAACCCGAAAATAGAGGGTTGGGTTGGGTTGGGTTGGGTTGTGAAAAGTTTCAAGTTGGGTTGGGTCAAAAAAATCCTCCAACCCGACCCAACCAGGACCATGTACACCCCTTAACTCTTATGCACGGTAGGACAAGTTATGTCCATGGGTTATTATTAAAGACAAGTCGATCGTTCACGAGTTATTCGTAACTACAGCTGAGTCAAAAATCTGTTTTACCCCTGTAATTACATCTTATACCTTAATACCACTGATTCTCTAATAAACAATTCGTTTATGATCCACTCATAAACTGAGTCCCTCTCGGGCCAGTGAGAGGGTGGGGCTCCATTGTTCAAGTCTCAAAATCAACACTTCGAGAATTACTCATCTACTTACCCTATATGGGAAGAAGTGAATTACATCTTGTGAGGTTATGTTCCCAGCTCCTTATTTAGTCAAGTCCTCAAAATGGTAGGCATATTGAATTGAGTCGCACATGATCTTCCTGTGAAATATTAATCTTCTTAATTTACGGATTTATAAATAGAGATTAAATATTTCGTGGTCCAGTCTTATACAAACTCATTGTGATATGAACCAAGAGACATCAATTATACAAGATGCTTCAATGAAGATGTGAAGAAAATATTGTTGAAATTATCAAAAGATATTTCACATTGTATAGGATACCTCCACTCACATGTCTCCACATGAATGATTTGGATTAAATCATTTGTAACAATTACAGAGCGGACCGTATCAATAGTGTTACCAAGATAAGGCACCCAACCTTATCCATGTACTATAGACCTTTTTAGTTATTACTTGAACATGATCCTCTTGTATGTCAACTATATATGGTTCAAGTTTACCATAATAACCTTGGATCTTATATGATTATTGGATTATGTTTCACACAATAACAAATTACTTAATTCATGAATGAGAAAATGTTTTGTTACAAAAAACTACGAGCTTTAGGGCACAAATCCCAACATAATCGTCAATCATGTTGTTTGAGCATCTTGAATCAATGATCCAGTCATCGTCATTATCGATATACTCTCCCATCATTGCCATGAGCGCTAGCTCGTCTTCTTCTATGACACATATTGCTCTACATCCCATTCCTCCTTCATCTTCTTTGGATGTTGCCACATTGCTTTTAATAGAATTTTTCTTGGACCAACAATCTGTGGACATGTGGCCCTTTTTCCAGCAATTGTAGCAAATACCTCCAAATATCTTCACTTGAGAGTTATTGCTGTCGTTCTTCTGAGCTCTCCTTGGCTGTACAGTTCCTTGATGGCTTCTTCCTTTGTCACCATTTTCGTATCCACATTTGGTAAACGACTTATTGTTGCTCTGACTTTCATTTGTGTAGAGTGCTCCTTCTTTGCCCTTTAATGTGATTCGTCTCATTTGTTTAGCCATGACTTCTTGACTGGCTAATAAATTTTCAAACTCTAATCCTCAGCCCAATGATCCAAGCTTTTGTTGAAGCAAGAACCCTTGAATCAAAGTAATTAACACCTCATTATACGAAATTTGGATCAACCAAGAGATAAGGTTAGAATTAGATTACCTCTTACGATCAAAAATCTAGAAGCAAGATTTGGAAACCTTGTTCTAAAATTGAGTCACTCCACAATCGAACTTGATCAATGCTTGATTGAAAGGCTCGGGTACAATTCTACCACAAGAATTGCTTGAAACTTAGAAATGACAAATATGATGCTTGGATTTCTAAGAGAAACGTCTCAATTTGAGATCTGAATTACATTCATCCACCAATCTGAATTTTACATAGCATATTGTGGGTATTTATAGTCTCTCGAAAAAGGACGTTTGTGGCCGAGATTTATTTCTGATCCCCTCTAATCTCCCCAAAAGAATAAGTCAAATTGACCATTTGACTTTTACATAATTTATAAAATTAAAAATAGTTCTTTTTAACAAATATTATGTGCTTGAGTGGCTAAGGCGAAAGATTTGAAATCAATTGAGCTCTCCCGGTTGACTCAGTAAATGGCTGGGGACGTGAGGTGCAAGATAGAATTTTCTCCTACCCACTTTTAGGGATAGAAGAGAGGTAGTTCCCTTAAATACTGACTCTAGGTCTTGAACAAGGGGCCCCACCCTCTCATTGACCTGAGAAAGATTCGGTTTACTGGTTGAACCACAAACCAATTGTTCATTAGAGGATAAGTGAGACATAAGGAACAAGAAGTAACTTTAGGGGTAAAACGGTAAATTGACCCAGCTCTAGTTACGAAAAACCTGTGAAGGATCGATTTACTAATCATGGTTATATCAAATGGACAGAAATATATCTATAGTGAGGGGAGTGCAACTACTAAGCTATAGTGAAATGTTCTAGTAGTTAACGAATGTTGGTTAACAAGGTTAATGAGTTTAACCGGTTAATCTTGGATCGTTGGAGCCCATGATCTATAGGTCCATTAGGTCTCTCTGCTAGCTCATATCAGACTAAACCATAAAATAGTGTGACGAGTGAGTTCGAAGTGTTCGGATTCAAATTAGGGAGAATGCGCTACATATATACGATATATTTAATCGCATTTTTGTTTTATTTACGAATTAAACAAAAAGAGAGAATCTGAGATATTTAAATAAGATTTAAATATCTTAATCAAATATGTGTCGGAATTAATTGGGATTGACATTTGAATTAATATTAAATATTAATCATTTAATATTACTTTAAAATTAAAATTAATAATTCAAATTGATTGTTGAATCAAAATGAAGAAAGTCAAAATGTTACCTTCATTTAATGGAAAAATCTATGTTAGTGGAATTTTGAGGTGTCAAAATTTGGTTTAACCAAACTTGCATGCTTGCCAAATAAACCCCACAAATTTGAGTGGAATTTTGAGTGTCAAAATTTGGTTAACTCAAGCATGCACATTTGCCACATAATCCCAAACATTTGAGTGGAATTTTGAGTGTCAAAATTTGGTGATCTCAAATTTGCTTGAACATGCAAACATGACTCTATAAATAGAGGGATCATGGTACATGGAAGATGGTTCTTGTTGGTGAAAAACATTGAGAAAAACCTCTCACAAACACTCTCTTCATATATACAAAATCCCTCCCAAGTTTAGTCACTCACCGGATTCCACAATCCCGTTCTAAGGCCGGAGGATAGTGGAGAAGACACTAGTGGTGGTTCGAAACCGGTTCGTGAGGAAAAAGGAATTTGAACTACAAAAGGTTAGTATTCAAACTCTTAAGTTTTAATATTTATGAACATGCTAGTTATTTACTATAATTGATGTTCTAAAAGTGCCTAAGATCTAAATTGCTTCTGCATGTGTTATATTAACACCATCACTCCCCGCATAGGTTTGAATTATGTTGTTGACATTTTTGAATCTTCATGACATTTTTTTAATCTTCTTGACAATATGTCCATTTGGAACATCGTGATTCTTATCATCTTCCTCCTCTTCGAAAGGATTTGTCCTCGAATCAGAAAACATTTTTTGAATCTTCTTGACAATAGGTCCATTTGGAATATCTTGATTCTTATCAGCAAGTGATGGTTGAGCAGACCATCTTTGTACAGCAACAACGAAACTTCTATATTTTGGTCGCAATTCATGGATAATGATTCTCTTCATTCGATATCTCCAATGGCAGACTTCGGGTCTAGTTCAGTAATCTTCCGGCAGATCGACTTAACTTTGTGGAAGTAATGAACAATTGTCATGTCACATTGTAAAATTGACAACTCATTCTCTAGAAGTTGTAGCCTCGTATCGTTCTTCTTTGAGAACAACATCTCTTCTCCGGTTGTAGTCTTCAAGGCAAACATTGCTTTGCCTACTTCGATTCTCCATTTGTGCAAGGTGTTGTTAGAATCCTCCTCTGGCGGCATAGTTTCACTCCCACCAACGATCTCCCAAAGGTTATGTTCTTGTAAATAGGACTTCATGTATGTTGCCCACGTGTTGTAGTTGTTGTTGTTGAGTTTCTTGATTCCTCCAACGATTTAGAAATCACCCATCGTGTTGGCAATACTTCAGTAATACCAAACAAGCTTTTTCGTCAAAAAACTTGTAGAGTCACGGACTACTTATGACACAAAGAAACTCACTCATTGATAATCTCAAGAAATCATTTCTGATGTAAAAGATTAGACAGAGTTACAACCATAGAGCATACTAAGAATTTCAAGAGATCAAACAACCTACACTAACCTCTTACTCTGATACCAGACTTTTTAACACAACTCTCCGTGGGAACACTCGTACAGTTTATTAAGACCAATCGAGAAGAGATTACAAGACACACCATAGAAAACTAGTGCACTATGTGTTTAAAAAATCTATTCCTAAAATTTCTCCACCTTTATTCTCAAATATCTAAATCTTTTTCCTAAAATATTTAAGATGTAGATATATTTATTCCCCAAATACTTAAATCATTTTCCTAAAATATCTAGGTATCTTGATTCCCAAAATACCTAAATCATATTTACTAAAATAAATATACAATGTTCTCATATAATTATTGGGCTCGACCCTATTAGACTAGTGATGATATTTTAACATGACATGATCATGTTACTTACTCCTTGTATATTAGTGTGAAGATTACTCAAATATACCAACACGGGTCCTTCTAGCATACTTTGTTTTACTCATATGCATTCTAAAAAATTTCCAAAAGGCCACTAAATACATAATTGCTACGAGCCAAACATGCTTAATTTTAGAGTTTTTATGATTAAACGACACAAAAGAAAGATGCATCTTGTTAGTATAGCAATGACTTTCAACTCTTTAAGCCTTTTTTTAGTCATCCTAGTAAGTGCCCCTAGTAAGTATGGAAACAATCTCGAGCCTCTTGAATAGGGTCAATTCGTCGTAAATCAATCTTAAGAGTGAGACATGGAACCACATAGCTAGATTAGTAGTTGACCGACATGCAGAGTTACTCCCCTAGATACAATGGGCAATGTGGTTTGTGTTAAGGGACGCCAACTAACCTTGCACAAATGATTTTCAAAAGATATAATGTCATATGGTCCAAATAGTTATGATGAGGCCTCATCCCGGATACCAGACATTCATTGTGTGACTATGTAAGTGTACTAAGCATGAAACAAAAAGTTGGTTCACTCCAAGATGAGATTTGTTGTCCACGAAATATGTGGTGCCAGAACCCAATGAACGGTTTCCAGGCCTTGTGGGTCTGTGACATGTAAGAGAACAACTAGAAACTTTGGGTCCTTTCTAGAATTTCAAATAGCTATAGAATTAGGCATTAACTTTCTAAATTTAGAGAAAAGTCTACCGTAACTTATTAGAATAATGACACGATGAGAGTCTATAGGTTGATTACTAAATGTTTTTATACTCAACTATTTTCACATTTTTTTATTTTTATTTTTATTTTATTTTATTTTTTTCTTTTTAGTCATGATGAAGATTCAAATACTCGAAAATTGAGTCATTACACAATTACAAAGTGAGTCATATCAATAGTATTACCAGACCCTCATATTGGTTAACACATACTAATGAAGATTACACTATAACCTTAAAATTTTCGTACCATGGATCATAAATTGCAACTAAAATAATCAAAATTATATCATTACGAGACTTTAGGGTACAAATTCTAATACATTTATTTATGGGTAAAAGTGGAAAAGGTATTGAGTCGGGGAAAGGGATTCAACCCGCATTAGGGCAATTGTAAAGGCCCAACAGAAAGAAAGGGTCGTTCAAGAATCCTTGAAGGACAGGTCGAGGCCAAAATTCGAGCAAATCCTCTACAGGGGTTGTCTCGCTCGGATTTCTACAACCTGAACCCATTATTGGATCAAGTCATCTGACTGCGCGATTTTGAGAACTTGGAAAAAATCCATACTTTGTTTTTTTTGGTTTTTATGTTATGTTCTTAAAATTTACAACATGGGATAGCTTCCATAAAGAACACATTGTTGCACTTTCGAAGGAATTGACAAGAGAGCGAAGAGTTTCCACATAAGACGCAGGCAAATGAAAGAGAATAATTAAGAGATGAAGATGAAAGAAGAAAAGAAAAGGCAAGAAACATAAAACGTAGAAATTGGGGGATTTATATGATTGAGAAATTAAATGAAAAGTGAAAAAAACCAAACTATTGGAACACATGAAGTCCACTTCCAGCTGCTATAAGTTTTTATGACCTTAGTAATTCTTGTTAACTTTACACTGTCTGCTTCAAACATACACACTCAAGATTGTTACTAGAATCGACCATTTCATAGCAACTAAAATGTATGCATATGAACTTTGCTTGGAGAAACCAATAAAAAGGCATTCAAACCTTCATCCCCCACCCAATCTTCCTTATTTCTTGAACAATAATAACAAACAGATATCCAAACAGAGAAATTGCAAGAATTTCTCGTCAAATAGATGGCGAAATCGTTGGAGTTGTTCAGCAACATCAAAAACCATAGATCCCAAAATAAACTAGTAATATAAAACCAAAAAATGAACCAAAATGAAATATCTAAGTTAGAGATGTAAATAAAAGTAGACTTCATCCCGGAACTAATAAAAGATGATAACAGTAATATCACTTTTTTCCACAAGCATGAAACTCACCATTCAACGTGTGCCAATACCATAACAATTGAGTAACAAAAGAGTAGGGCGTAACAATCCCATACCATGTTTATGAAACAACATCATAATACATTTTCTAATAAGAGGAAAGAAGAAAACGATCCACTATTCCTCCACATGATTCTCTTTTATTTATTCCTGCATCCACAACATCAAGTAACTTCATATAACACAACAATGAATGTCTCCACAGACAAAAGAAACAAATTTTCAGCAATAGAATTCACCTTTTTTCATTCATAACCTCTACTCTCACTTAGGTTGTCTAAATAACTTATTTGTATAAGAATATGAACCATTAACTGTGGCGACTCGGGGTTATATATGTTTTCTCAATGTTAATAATTATATACAAAGAACTTTAGAGAGTTAGTGAATAATAGCAGGCATTGGAGCAGTGTGAAGTTTCAAGAGAGAGAATCTATTTTCAATCAAGTGGAATTTTCTTTTTGAAACTTGAAAGTTACTCATGGTAGTAGCTTACAAAAGAGAAGAAGATATCTCATACCTCGTCCTCGTCCTCGTCACCGTCCTCATTATTCTTCTTGAGGCGAGTAGTACCACCCTCTTTAACAATGGGCAGCTTCATCTCACCGAAAGGTGTGTCGACATGAATATTCCCTTTTATGGTGTAGCCAGTCCCTCTTCCTCTGATCATATCCCAGAGTGCCGAACCGAAGTCCTTAGGCCTGAAGGTGATGGGCAAGTCGACGTAACTTATCCCATTTTTATCAATGGGTGTAAATTCGGAGAGATCCGCACGTCCAATACTAACATCAGAGAGCCAAACTTCACAGTCTATGTCCTTCAATCCCAACTCAAAGTCATTCTTATTTTCCAATTTCAAGTGGAGAATGGCAACAGTTTCTTCAAACGAGAATCTATCGAATTGAATCTTCTCGATATCGACGTCGGGCTTGTAAGGAATAGGGATCTCTCCAGTTTTCTCAAGTGGCAGTGTGAGTCTCCCAAAAACAGGCACGTCTACAATGAGATCAACCTTGATTCTGTAAGGAATGATACTGCCAGGTTTAATGTCATGATATGTGTTCTTTATATCATCATAAACCAACTTCACAGGAATTTTGACAGTTTCCTCTCCATGAGCATGAATTGTTCCAGCATCAGGAATCAACCCAGAGATCAGTTTCCTGCCATCACTCTCTATCAAGTAGTCAATGTCAATTAGGGGAATGGGAACAGGATTAGGATTTTTAATCAGAACATCAACAACAATCTCAGCCTTCTCAAGATTGATGGATGGAATATGAATTGCAGCGACATCTGCAGTCGGCTTCCCAAAACCGATCGCTTCTTCAATCTTCTCGCCGATGTCATGAATGAAATCTTTCACTTTGTCCATGAATCCACCCTTCCCTTCATTTTCATCTTTCTTTTGGTCTTTTTCTTTATCTCCCCTTTCCACGATCTCAGGTTTATCAGAAGACGCCATAACTTCATTGTAAATTACAAATGCAGAAATTTAGAACAATTCTCAGATTTATTACTTTGTACAATTTCAAAGATGATAAAGTAAATGCATAGTTGCCTCAGAAAGATGAAACAAAATTCTAGAGACTCAGAGCTTTGGTTTCAGAATCAAATATCATCATGTGGTCATAAGTTACAAGGGAGGTTAACATGTATGTTGAAATTTTCTAAAACTGGACCAAATTAATTAAACATTAACAAAGAAAACAGTCGATCTGAAGAAAGGATATAAAAAGCATTAACAATTGTGGGATTTGCAGAAGAGAAACTTGAAATGCGGTTAATAAGGGATCGAAACTTGAGTATGAAGAGAAGGATGGGGTTAAATGTTAAGACAAAGTGGAGATCGGAAAAGTCAAACAAACAGATCGGAAGAAGATCCAAGAGATAAAAAGAGAAACGAAGAGAAGATGAAACAGAAGAACAGCAACAAAATCAAAATAGAAAAAAGTGAAAGTAGACAATTAAAATGCAGAAGAGAAGGAGAGGAATTAACCTGAAAGAGATGAGAAGGGCAGTGGGAGCAGAGTGAGCGGAAGGAGGGGAAGTAAGAAGAAAAGAAGAGGAAGGTCAAATAGATTTGGAGATGAAGGAAGAGGACTTAGATTGATCAGATTAATCGCCGAGGGACACGCTGTAGCCTTTACGCGCTGCCCACCAGATTTCTTCCAATAAATAATTGACGTGGCTCCCACATTCATACCAACCAGCCGGTGATTTTTTAATGAATTTATTATTTTCTGTTGGACAATAATATAAATTAGTTTCGTAATGGTTCCCCAAAATGGACTTGAAATCGTTTAAAATCAGCAAACCATATGTCTTCGCTTTCAACTTTACTATACTTTGTGTACGTACCCGTTCTTCCATCTTGTCAAATTCAGCTCCTTTTTCTAAGCCCGATCATTCAAATTGGTAATGTCCTTGCTTCCCACATCAAAAACAGTTGATGGCCGACCAGTTCACAAAAGGCCTTACCTGAATCTTGAGACCATAGGATAGGATATGTTGACACATTTTCTTCTCCCCTTTACTATAAATATTTTTGAAAGAGATTCTCCTTAATATTTATTGACTCATACAAACCCCTTTAGTAAGAGTAGACCGTTCAAAAGCCCCCATTAGGAGTAGACATTCAAAAGCCCCTGCTAGACCCCACATGAATCTAACTATGTGAATAAAAAAATAAATGTAAGTAATCCATCTATCCACTAATTTCTCACTTCCCCCAATTATCTCTCCTCAACAAGTCAAGGAAAATGGACTTTAGCGTATGCAAATTTACGAGTAATTTACCTATACAAGCAGATTTATTAGCGGTACAATTTACATGAATAATGATATAGTCAATTTGTTAAAGTAATATACTAAGGTCTTCTTTCTTTTTATCCTAATATCTATTTTAGAAAATCACACCCAATTATATCTTCTAAATATTATATCTTCTAAATATTATATCTTCTAAATATTGTTGCAATTATTTAGCTTGGATTAGAAATTAAATGCCAATAATTTTATATGAGGTATAGTAAATCAGGCTAATCATGTTAGATTAGTAGTCAAAAATCTATTAAAAAAAAGGAAGATTTGGAAGAATGTATTAACAAAATTAACTAGTAATATTTATTTACAAAATTAAAATAAATAAGGGATAACAAAGAAATTTGGTGAACAAAACTAAAAGATAAAACCAAAAATATCACACCGCAAGAAACCACAAAATCTTATATATATTATTATTATTATTATCACCATTATAACGTTCGAAGATATTATTTATGCAAACTCTTTAATGCTCGCATGAAGTTTAACACATAAACCATAGTAAAATTTAGAGAATTGAACTTGAAATTGATGTCATGGATTCATATAGGTTGACTTGGATACATAAGATAAAATCGAACTTTCATTAAGGATAAATTGGGAACACTAGCCTAAGCTAACCAAGTAAGTAACCTTACTATCGACATGATTATATTTGATGTTTACACGTGCTTTATGGTTCTGCACGTGTCATAAATTTGATATGTGTGAATTGTTTATGAATTGATATGATTATGATGTGTTAGGTATGTGTTATGATATGTGAATGATATGATAACTCTTACGCTATGATGTGTTCAATGATATGTGTGAGATAGGATACGAGAAAGATGCAATAAACTTAATGTAACGATATTACTAAGATATGATTGACATAGTGATATGGTTAGGTTATGTATAGAAAAGGATATGATTATTATAGATTGATAGAACGATATGGTTAGGATGTATTCATGGTATGACTTGGATACGTTCATGAAATGATATGGTTAGGATGTGTTCCTATAACGGTAAGACAATGATACGTTCACAAAACAATATGATTTAGGATATGTTTGGGAAACAATATGATTAAGGTATGTTCATGAATCATACGACTCCGAGATGTATAATGACGATAAGACTATGACAAGTTTAGGAAACGATATGGCTAGAATATGCATATGGAAACGATATGACCTTAGTAGGTTAATGAAATGATATGACTATGAGATGTATAAGGACGATAAGAATATGACAAATTTAGGAAACGATATGGCTAGGGCATGCATATGGAAATGATATGACTACGAAGTGTTTACGAAATGATATGATTATGATACGACATGTGAATGAACGATATATATTTATATGTTGTGATATGATATGAAAATGATATGAAATATGCTATGGTACGAGATATGTGATAAATTGACATGTTATAATATGATATATTGTGATGTCACATGTTATGGTATAATATGTAAATGATGAAAATTGTTAGGTCTAGAAGCATGGAACATTAGGATATGATATATTTATGTAATCTGAATAATATGATATGATTGACATGTAAAACGACAAACTAGCCTGAAATACAATCCCAACATATGCATGAAAGATATGATAAATGATAAGTTAAACGATATGAGAACTTATGTGAAATGATATGTACGAAACGACAGCAGGGTTGTATTAAAAGATAATGAAAATAGAAAAATGTTGGGACATCATGCATTATTGTGTGTTCATGCATTAGGGGATACCCCTATTCTTTTATGATGGTATGAATGCGTACACTATTAGGCAGGAGAACGAACATTATGTTTAACATAATGTTGCTGTGACGATTGCTACTTCTAATGGATGTCTGACATCGAGAGCTACCAGAGAATGCTTGCCCGATAAGAAAAGGGGCTCAGGAGGTGTACGAACCGACTGGTGGAAAAACACTCGCACGTGTGGGCCAAGTGTAGGAAATTAGTTACAAATCCAAGTTGCCCGTTAGGATAGCCGCCGTAAGAAAACAGACTATTATGATAGGTCTCGTCATTGCATTTACATATTCTTGCATTTGACCCAATAGTGGGGTCACGTACTCAATATTTCTTTAAATACTCAAGCCACGTGCTACTTCTATTTTAGATTAAGGTAAGACATTCCTGCATGGCTGACGACAACATCGCAACTCGAGACCATGGCACATGCATAGGGTAATCGTATTTATTTGCTTAGACTTTCTAGAATATGATGTTTTTGATTTAAACGTTTATTTATTTTATTTAGCTTTTTGTTGTGTCGTTTTAAAGATGTTTTCAAAACATGTAAGTCCATAGTTGTGTTTTAAGATGAACGTGATTTTTATGAAAGTTTAAATGAAATATTTACGCATTCAATGTTCATGATATATATACAGTGGCAACCTTAAATTAGGTAGAAAATTTTGAGTGGTTACATTGGCTCAACCCAAAATCTTAATTATAGGGACTATTGTAGAATCATTATCAAATAATATATTTGAATGTCTAATATATTATGATATAATATCTTATTCAAATCATATTTAAATATTATAACATATCATAATATATATTTAACTAATTTGAATCTCATTCAAATTTCAAATATATTTTTAAGTTAATGTATCAATATACATTCATTCTAATATTTAATTTATCAAATACAATAAATATATTTTTCTTTTTTAATATATCTAATATATTAAATATTAATTTTAACCTTCAAATTAATATACTTTTTCATTTATATTTAACAAATCTAATATATTAAATATTAATTTGAACCTTTTAAATTAAATATATATTTTTTAATTTATTTAATATATCTAATATATTAAATATTAATTTAAATCCTTTAAATTAATATACTTTTACATTTATATTTAACAAATTTAATATATTAAATATTAATTTAAACCCTTTAAATTAATATACTTTTTCATTTATATTTAACAAATCTAATATATGAATTAAATTAAATATATTTTTTTCCTATTTATTTAATATATCTCATATATTAAATATCAATAGAACACTTCAAATTAAATCTATTTTCTCATTTATATTTAATATATCTAATAGATCAAATATTAATCGGAATACTTCACAATTTTGTAATTAAATTGAATCTTTTAGTGTTACTATAAGCTAGCAAGAGATCGTATGGACCTATAGATTATAAGCTTCAATGATAATCTTAATTAACTAAAATATTTAATTAATCAATTTCTATTAATTAACTATAGGTCATTCTACTATAAACTAGGTTGCATTGGTTGTTCTGTTTGCATTATTGCTCTAGACGGATTTGGTTGTGCTTCAACATTTTTGGTTGTGTCGTTCATGTTGAACACAACTCTCTGTGAGAAACACTCGCACACTTTAATTAAGACCAATCGAGAAGAGATTTACAAAAACACTATGTAGAAATACTTTGTATTGCTTGAGATTTCTTGGGAAGATGAACTAAATAAGGGTGGAGAGGTATTTATACTAGATAGAAGGCAATCTATTCCTAAAATTGCTCAACATTTTTCTAAAGTATCTAAATCATTTTCCTAAATTGATTCCTACCATCCCTAAATCATTTTCTTAACATAAATATAGTTACTCATATAATGGTTGGGCTTAACCCTATTGGACTAGTGATGATATTTTAACACTCTCCCTTAGCACGAGTTCTCATTCATTGCGCCATGTTGAGCTGGTAGCGAAAACTCTCATGTTTGACAGTATTTGGTTCTTTTGTAAACAAGTCTGCCACTTGAACATCTGTCTTGTTCTACTGCATCTCGATTTCTTCCTTCAAGACTTTCTCTCTAATGAAATGGTAGTGTACCTCCACATGCTTTGTTCTAGCATGAAACACCGGATTTTCTGCTAGGTGAATCGTAAATTGGTTGTTGCAATGAAGTAGCATTAGATACTCAATTTTTTGGTGCCAATCTTCGATCAAAAGTTTTAACCATGTATTTTCCTGATCTGCTTCAGCTGCTGCTATGTACTCTGCTTCTTTAGTTGACAATGATACTATTGGTTGTCTTTTGTTACACCAAAAAATTATTCTCGAACCGAGTTTGAACACATACCCAGTGATTGATCTTCGGGTATCGTGGTGTCTTGCATAGTCGACATCACTATATCCAGCTTAGCTTTCAGTCTTCGCTTCTTTTGTACAAACGATCGTAATTGATTGTACCTTTGACATATCTCAAGATCCATTGAGCCGCATCCAAATGAGGCTTTTTCGGACTTTGCATATATTGACTAATAACTTCAACTTCGTTTTTGAATTTCTTCGATTGGTACATGTAGAACTCTCTATTTAACTCATCGTTTAGAAAAGCATTCTTCATATCCATTTGCCATAATTTCCACTCTTTATTTACCACAAGTACTGGATGAACCTGTATGATAGTTATCTTCTCCACCGGACAAAATGTTTCATCATAGTCTAGTTCATATTCTTGAGAGAACCCTCGAGCTACATATTGAGTCTTGTATCTTTCGATTGATCCATCCGAGAGACACATTATTTCGTAAGCCCACTTGCAAGAGATAAATTTGACATCTTCTGGTCTTGGTATTAGTTTCCAAGTTTAATTTTTGCTCGAGGGCTATAATTTCTTCCTCCATCGCTTTCTCCCAAGTTGAGTTTTGTGATACTTCTTCATATGTCTCCAACTCATTAACTTTGTCTTCTACTGCATTGACATACTTTGGATTTGACTTTAGGATTATTTTTTACTGTCTGATTTGTTGAGGTGTCATTTCATTTTCACTAGGTTTGCTTGGTTGAGTCACTTCTTGTTCACCAATATCAGTGTCACTTGGATCTTCATGTACATCAACATTTAAGAAAAAGTGTACAATTTGCTCCCCATCTTATGTGGAAGAATTTCTTTAATGCTATCCATGTCTAATAATACTCTCCGAGGACCACTCTGCTTCAATTACATCACTCTGATCATCAATCATGTGGTTTGAACATTCTGAATCAACGATCCACTCATTCTCATAATCGATATGGTCTCCCATCATCGCCATGAGTGCTTGCTCATCTTCTTCTATGACATACAGTACTCTGCATCCCATTCCTCCTCCATCTCCATGTTGGAGGATGCCACATTGCTTTCGACAAGTTTTTTCTTGGACCAACAATCTCTGGACATGTGGCCCTTCTTCCCGCAATTGTAGCAAATGCCCTCAAATCTTTTCTCTTGAGAACTTTGGTTGTCGTTCTTTTGAGTTCTCTTAGGTTGTGCAGTTCCTTGGTGGCTTCTTCTTTTGTCACCATTGTATCCACGTTTGGTAGACGACTTATTATTGCTCCGACTTTCAGTTGTGTAGAGTGCTTTTCTTCACCCTTCAATGTGATGCCTCTCATTTGTTTGCCCATGCCTTCTTGGCTGGCTAACAAATTTTCGAACTCTACAAGTGATAGTTGAGTAGGCCATCCTTGTACAACAATAATGAAGTTTCGTTATTCTGGTCGCAATCCGTGGATTATGATCCTCTTCATTCGATCTTCTCCAATTGCAGACTTTCGGTCTAGTTCAGTAATCTCCCGACAGATCGACTTGACCTTGTGGAAGTACTGAGCGATCGTCATGTCACATTGTGAAATTGACAACAACTCGTTCTCCAGAAGTTGTAGTCTCGTATCATTCTTCTTTGAGAATAACATCACGAACGTGTCCCATTCTTCTTTCGGTGTCTTGTCATCCCAAATATACTCTAACATTGCTTTGCCTGCATTGATTCTCCATTTGCGCAAGACGCCGTTAGAATCCTCCTCTAGCAACGTGGTTTCGCATCTGCCAACGATCTCCCAAAGATCATGTCCTTGTAAATAGGACATCATGCATGTTGCCCACGTGTTGTAGTTGTTGTTGTTGAGTTTCTTGATTCCTCCAACGATTTGGAAATCACCCATCGTGTTGGCTATACCTCAGTAATACCAAACAAGCTCTTTCGACATAAGACTTGCAAAGTCATAGACTACTTCCGACACAAAAGAAACTCACTCACTACTAATCTCAAGAAATCGTTTATGATGTGAAAAATCAGACAGGGCTGCAACCACAGAGCATACTAAGAATTTCAAGAGATCAGATAACCTACACTAACCTCTTTCTGATACCAAATTGTTGAACACAACTCTCTGTAGGAAACACTCGCACACTTTATTAAGTCCAATCAAGAAGAAATTTACAAAAACACTTTATAGAAACTACTACTTTGTATTGCTTGAGATTTCTTACGATGATGAACTAAGTAGGGTAGAGGGGTATTTATACTATACAGTAGGCAATCTATTCCTAAAATTTCTCAACGTTTTTCCTTGAGTATGTAAATCATTTTCCTAAATTTATTCCTAAAATCCCTAAATAATTTTTCTAAATTTATTCCTAAAATCCCTAAATTATTTTCTTAACATAAATATAATTACTCATACAATGGTTGGGTTTAACCCTATTGGGCTAGTGATGTTATTTTAACAGTTCACGACCATGTGCCCCTCTTGACCACATCTATTACATGCTCGGGTGCCAGCCATGCACCTTCCACCTTGTATCCCTCCATAGGTAGTACACTCTTCTTCTCTACTTCCTCTAGCCTCCTCTTGATACCTAGAGTTCCTACCAGTACGTCGAGGAGGGTATCTCTCATTCCACCTTGGGGCAGGTCTGTTGTTAGAATGGGGCCTATGTGCTAGAGGCGGATGGTTAGAGCCCTTTGAATCATGTGGGCACTTCTATCCAATTATTACTGGCTCCTCACGCCGTTTCTCATCTTTTGGTTTCTCTAAACTCTTGGCAGTTCTCCAGGCTTCCTCATAAGTCTTTGGGTCGAATGCTTCCACCGTGCGACGGATCTTTGGTTTAGTCCTAGTACAAACTTCTCAGTGATCTTCTCTTCTGTGCCCACCATGGATAGTGCAAATCTCTTGAGTCTCATAAACTCTCGATCGTAATTGTCCACTGTAAGTGAACCCTGTACCAGATGGGCGAACTTCTGCTGTTTCTTAAGTCGCTCTGACTTAAGATAATATTTTTTTAAGGAAGGCCTCCTTAAACCGTTACCAATCCATAGATCCCCCTTTTGGGTTCAGAAGGGTCTTGTTATCTCTCCACCATACATCTGCGTCCTTCTGTAGGATGAATGTCGCGCAAGTGACCTTTTGGTTCTCTGGGCACTCCATAGACTTGAAGGTGGTTTTTGATGGTGTTAATATAACACATGCGGAAGCAATTTGGATCTTAGGCACTCTTAGAACATCAATTATAGTAAATAACTAGCATGTTCATAAGTATTAAAACTTAAGGAGTTTGAGTACTAACCTTTTGTAGTTCAAATTCATTTTTGCTCACGAACCGGTTTCGAACCACCACTAGTGTCTTCTCTACTATTCTCCGGCCTTAGAACGAGATTGTGGAATCCGGTGAGTGACTAAACTTGGGAGGGATTTAGTATATATGAAGAGAGGGTTTGTGAGAGTTTTTCTCAAGGTTTTTCCGAGAAATAAGTTCCATGTACCTTGATCACTCTATTTATAGAGTCATATTTGCATGTTCATGCAAATTTGAGATCTCCAAATTTTGGCACTCAAAATTTTACTCAAATGTGTGTGATTATGTGGCAAGCATGCAAGTTTGAGTTAACCAAATTTTGACACTCAAAATTCCACTCAAATTTGTCGCGGGGTTTATTTGGCAAACATGCAAGTTTGGTTAAACCAAATTTTGACACTCAAATGTCAAAATTCCACTAACTCACCCCATGAATTTTTCCATTAATGAAGTCAACATTTTGACTTTTTTCATTTTAATTCAACAATTAATTTGAATAATTAATTTCAAATTAAAGTAATATTAAATGATTAATTAATTCAAATGTCAATCCCAATCAATTCCGACACATATTTGATTAAAATATTTAAATCTTATTTAAACATCTCCGATTCTCTCTTTTTGTTTAATTCGTAAATAAAACAAAAATGCGGTTAAATATATCTTATATATGTAGCACATATTCCCTAATTTGAATTCGAACACTTTGAACTCACTTGTCACACTGTTCTATGGTTTAGTCTGATATGAGCTAGTAGGGGGACCTAATGGACCTATAGATCATGGGCTCCAACAATCCGAGATTAATCGGCTAAACTCATTAACCTTGTTAACCAACATTCGTTAACTACGAGAACACTCCACTATAGCCTAGTAGTTGCTCTCCCCTCACTATAGATATATTTCTGTCCATTTGATATAATCATGATTAGTAAGTCGATCCTTCACAGGTTGTTCGTAACTAGAGCTGGATCAATTTACCGTTTTACCCCTGAAATTACTTCTTGTTTCTTATGTCCTACTAATCCTCTAATGAACCATTGGTTTGTGGTCAAACCAGTAAACCAAATCTCTCTCAGGGTGTGAATTCCATCTTGCACTAAAAGTACTTAAAGGAACTACCTCTCTTCTATCACTAAAAGTGGGTAGGAGTGAACTCCATCTTGCACCCCACGTCCCCAGCCATTTACCCAGTCTTACCCCTAAAATGGGAGGCCTATTGAGTCGGCGAACTCTAGCCACTCTCACCCATGCAAATCTAAGAATAATTCCAAATAAACAGGAGTTCATGGTTAGCTCAGGATTAAAATCGAGTTACCTAGGCCATTGAATGAAAAGAAAATCAGTTTCAGCAGTAAGCGACATTATAAAGTGAGAGTGATTTTCTTCATGGTCTGATCTTATGCAATACTCATTGCATAGGACACCCCCACTCACATGTCTTCGCATGTATAATTTAGTGATCACATTGTTTATGTCATATACAAAAGTGGGCCGCATCCATAGTGTCCTCAGGATAAGGTACTTAGCCTATCCCTATACTATAGATCATTTTGACTATATACTTGAACTTGATCCACTCTTATGTCTCTACATATAGTTCGAGTAATCATACTATAGTCAAAGTGTTCTTAGTTTATTGGATTTAGATTAATAATCGTAAAATTCACTTTATTCAATAACAATCTTTACTGAATAAACATCCATAATAACTTTATTGAAAATAGAATATGTTTTTGTTTACAAACTATGAGTTTTAGGACATAAAACTCACCCGTTTCCACAGCTAAAATCTAAATTTGGGCTTCTTTAGGATCTCTTGAGGTACTAGTGAATGGTCAAGGGTCGTATCTCTTGAAATCCTTTATCCAACTTGACCCTCTAGCAGGTTCTAGTGGATTAACTGGGGCATTGGCCTATGCTAGGGCCTGTTGGCCAGCTAGTAGGTTAGCTTGCTGAGTGGCTATCAGGGTGTGAATTAGGGCTTAGATAGACTCACACATTAGCCTAGTGCTAGCATTTACTCTCGTCGCTGGGGTACAACCTCAGATGCGGCTTGTGGTGGCGGAGCAGGTTGGGGTGAGGACTCAGCTTGTGGTGGTTGTGGTGCATCTATTGGCGGCGCTAGAGGTGGTAGCGCAACTCGTGGTAAAACTGGGGGCAACCTAACTGTTACTGACCCAGTCTCTGATCCTTCTCGAGGTGGGCTCTCTTCTGCCACACCTCATCCTCTTCCTCTAAGAGGGGGTCGTCCCCTTTCTCATCTTTCTCTTCCTCTCTCGCGATCTTTAGGTGGCATGGTTCTAGAAACCAAGATAAGGTTGCTTAAGTCTAAGGCCTTATTAGTATACACATATAATAATAAAAATATACACATGCTAACATTACATCATAGTGCGAAAGAAATAAAACACTCAATATGCTATACATCATATCATACTTGTTAAGTAACACATGAAATTTAACAATAGTTTCAGTAATATTAACAAGAAAATGCATGTGAGTTTGAAAAAATTAAAACCTTCAGAACAAATGAAATTTCTACATATCTAGAGTCGCTACGTATGCTCATCTCTTAATGCGGAAAATAACTCT
This sequence comes from Cucurbita maxima, assembly GCF_002738345.1. Lineage (NCBI taxonomy): Eukaryota > Viridiplantae > Streptophyta > Magnoliopsida > Cucurbitales > Cucurbitaceae > Cucurbita > Cucurbita maxima. The sequence continues at coordinate 175,924 of NW_019272096.1, read as the reverse complement.
TAAATGTTCATCTAAAATAGTGAAAAAATTAAAACCTTGAGAACACATGAAACTGCTAGAAAACACTACCGAACTTACGTATTTCAAAATATAATGCTGAAGTTTAATATTAAAAATAAAAAAAATTACAAATAAAATAATTTAAATAGTGAAATGCAAACATCATATTCTAACCTAAGACTAGGAATTCAAATATGCAACTACCATATGCATGCAACACAATCTTTGAATTACGATGTCGCCGTCAACCATACATGAGCATCTTGCATTTACCTAAAAGATAATATGGCACATGGCCTGAGTATTTCGAAGAATACTCAGTAAGTGGCCCCCATGCAAATGCAAACACATGCAATCATGATTTAGGAACCTGTCTCTAGCTCATCTAGGGGTGACCTCTAGTCTCAGGCAAATTGGATATGTAGTACTTCCTTACACATGACCCACACTTGCGAGTGTGAATCCCCAGGTCGCTCACACACCCCCTGGACCCTCTGGTCAAGCTAATATGTAGCGACGTCCAAAAATCAACAGAACCCCTGATGTCATGCGCCTCATGAACACCCTTATAATCATACGGTGCGCATTCGCACTCAGCATCATATTGTGTGCGTCTGCATTCATCATCTCTACGGGGAAGTAACCCTATGCTTATGAACATGCAATATGCATGAGGTCCCTCTAAATCCCATCATAATATCTCTTCTCTTTGTTACTCTAGATAACATATGCTTGTGGATATTTAGATTAATAGTATTTTCATGCTCTTAGGGTTGTGTACTAGGCCATCTAACGAAATGATGCAATATAACAATCATGATCATATAGCATGCTCAATATGGAGTCATCATGCACCATCATACTCATCAATAAGCCATCAAGTGCATCAAACATAATATGTATGTCATGCATCCAAACATAAATCACATACATATAACATCACAGCTCAAGCATCATACTCATATATCATCATAAACATCGTACATCATCATACTCATACATCATCATGCTCATAAATAAAACTGTAATACAAATAATTCTAGCTTAAACATGAATGTTTGATTAATCCACCACACCTAAATGGTGTGAAAGTTATCTTATTTATAATCAAATAAATTACAAGGATATGGAAATAGTACTAAATGGAAATAACAATAAATGGAAATATACCTATGATAATAAGGCAAATATAATACATATGGTAAACTATAATTTATTACTAAATATCCTTAACACCCCACCGCAAGCTAAGCGTCGGATTTAAACGAACGTGAAGCTTGAATCTGAAAAATTCAAAGAGGTTGAGAAACACTTTTCATGAAGATGCTAACAACCTGGTTCTTGGCCATCAAAAATTGCAGAGGGATCGCCACTCAGCGGCGATGCTGCCTTGGCTTCGGCGAGAATATGTCTAACCCATGAAGAGGGATTGTCGCTTAGCGACGATGCTGCCTTGGCTCTGGTGAGAATATTTCTAACCCCAAGAAGTAGAAGGGGAAACCTAGAGCAAGGGACAAAGACGATGTTGAAGCCGGAAGAGTCGCCACATTGGGCGAAGGAGCCAATTTTGGCGAGAAGGACAGTCGGAAGAGTCGCCTCATCAGGCGAAGAAGCCAATTTTGGCAGGAAGGGCGGCGGCAACTTGGTTGGCGAATAGGCCAGTGCGGCACCCAGATTCCGAAGGTAAATCTCTGCAAAAGGTTGATAGGTTTAGGTTAGAGTTTATGTGAAGAATGAAGGTTGATTGGGAAGAAAATGAGAGAGACTATATTGGCCAAGGGGAAAACCGATTGGGTTGGAAAAGGTGAGGTTGGATGTACAGAGTATGACGAAAGGTGATTTGGAGGTCAATAGGGTGGAGCCGAAGAATAATCAATCGGCTCCGACTACGGCAGCCATAAAGACTGCCCCTGCGGCGTCAAAACCAGTAGGGGTGGTGGAGAAGAAGATTAGAGGATTCAAAAGCCATTGAAAAGAAAGGATCACGGTTGTTAAACCGAAAGGGCTCTGATACCATGTGAATGTTTGATTAATCCACCACACCTAAATGGTGTGAAAGTTATCTTATTTATAATCAAATAAATTACAAGGATATGGAAATAGTAATAAATGGAAATAACAATAAATGGAAATATACCTATGATAATAAGGCAAATATAATACATATGATAAACTATAATTTATTACTAAATATCATTAACAATAAACATCGTACATCATCATACTCATACATCATCATGCTCATAAATAAAACTGTAATACAAATAATTCTAGCTTAAACATGAAATACGGGTCTAAAAAAGCCTCAATTACCTTAATCGGGGCCAAAATTGGTCCGAGAGGGTTGAGAAGGTGGAAACCAGGGCAAAAGCTGGTGAGCTGAGCCGAAACAGCTGTCGAGCCGCTGAAGGTCGCTGTGAGCTGTTTACGTTGAGCCCAGTCGAAGGGCTTCTCGCGCTACTGGACGATACGTGGCAACATTAGAGTGAGCCACGTCGCTCAGGTGCTACAAGTCGAGGCGAGGGCTCCAGTCCGATTCGGGTCGCGGTTCGAGTCGTTGACTGTAGAAGGCTACTAGGCCGGACTGGTCTTTGGGCTTCAACTTACTAGACTGGGCCGCAGGTACTTGGGATGCAGGCTGGTTCGGTTGGGCCGTGGGTTTGGTTTCGACCTGGTATAGTTGAGCCGTGGGCTATTGGGCTGGTTTGATTTGGGCCGCTGTAGGACTTGGGCCTCTGGTCTGCAGACGGGTTTTTGTCTCGAGTTTGCAGATGGGTGCGGGTCGCCGACTTGGTTTTGGGCTGAGGGATCTTGTGGGCTGAGGGTTCGCAGACATGGGTCGTTGCGCATTGAGCTGGACTGCTGGGCTTCTGGGTTCTCGAGTTTTCCAGTTCGAGTTGACCCAGATCCGAAGGATCCGTCTTCTTCACCTAGTTTGGCTGCAAAATTCTAACGCATTTTCTCTCTCCTCCGTTCGTTGTTTTCGATATCTCTTTTCGTCCTTTTTCTTCCTCTTCCCTTCTGTTTGCCTCTCCTCCTCTTTCCACAAAATTTCGTGGTCGTTGGACGTATGTGAAGGTAGATCTCGCTTTCTAAAAAATCTTGCTTTTGGATTCCTTTTTCCGACGATAGCGACGATGATTTGTGGCGTGTAATTTCTCGGTGTGGGTGTTTATTAGGCCAGAGCGGTATTTTCAGTTTGTTTTGCTCGGTGTAATGATCGGACACAGCGTATCGAGTTCGTAGGTATCTCATCGGATGCTCGCCGGAAAGTTGGGGGAAGGGGGGGCCTAAATCGTGAGCGGCCCAACCCGAGTGGCCAACCCGTGGGTGGGCCAAAGGGCACGGCCCGACCCAACCGGGGCGGTCTGGCTCAATTAGGTCGATTTTTGCACCTTTTTGCATAATTTTCTTGTTTTAACTCCAATTTTGGCACCGTTTTCACAGGTTTTCATCATTTCTCTCCATGTAGGACGTGAACTCAAATAAAAAGTGTTGCAATTCGGAAGTAAGTGGGACCTTGGAACCTTAGAATTAGCTATACTCATAGTTGCATGAAAGTATGATATGAGAAGTATGTCTAGAAATTTGAGCATGAAATGAGTTGATGTGATGTATCTAAGAGCACGTTGAACGTTATGATGCGTGTTTATCGAAGAATAAATTGTTGACATATGATATGACTAAAATTGAGAGCATGTCTTTAGTATGATATAAGGCATATTATGGGAAGCCGATTTTGTAGGTTTGAGCATGGAACGACTTAAGATGACACATGTTGAATGTGATTATATAAGTGTACTGAAACGCATATGCACTGTTCTACGATTGAAATTTATGACTAGATTTCCATGTTTAGATCATTATGTTATGTCTCTATTAACAAGATCAATAAGATTTAATAACAAAATATGTGCTGCTTGTTAAGTATAATTTATATATTCATCCTTTTTACTTCAACTTTCTTTTTAGGTGGAGCTTAACGTAGCGATCTAGGCAGAGGCACACGTGGGCTGTTGACTATAGAGAGTCTCATCACACTTGAGTCTGGAGTTCCTTTGTACTTACCTTTAAATCTTATATTTAATGTATTTTAAATAGTTTCATTATTATTTTAATCAAATTTCAAAGTGCATGCACTTGCTTAAATGTTTTAAATTTTACGCATTTTTTCTTATTTCCACATCACTAAATAACGGTTCATGGCTCGAGTCTCTCGAAAAGCGGGTCGTTACATATCATGAGATGAAATGCTCTACTTCTCATGTAAGAAGAGTAGATGAGTTATTCTCTTAAATACGGATTTCTGGACTTGAACAATAGGATCCCACCTCTCATTGGACCGAAAGGATCTTAGTTTATGATTGAATCATAAAAAAATTGTTTGATCCTTCTTGGGGGTCCAACGTCCATTGCCCAATGTCTGGCTCTGACATCATTTATAACAACCCAAGCCCAATATTAATAGATATTGTCTGCTTTGACGCGTTACGTATCGTTGTCAACCTTACAGTTTTAAAACGCACTTATTACGGAGAGGTTTCCACTCCCTTATAAGGAATGCTTCGTGACCTCACTATTTGCTAGCTTACAAAATTTGTTTTATCAAATAGCTTTCAAAACGTTTTCCAAAACTTTCTCTAACCCTATTTTCTAACATCGTTTTCCAATAATAGGGCAGAGGCTAAACTATGCGTCATTTGTGTCACTGGTGACCTAAGTAATATCTTTTTCTTTTTCTTTGGCAATGTGTGCTAAAGCAGTGCTTTGTGCTATCAAGGCTTTAGACACGATCAATGATGAATTTCTTGTTCAAGTTTTTTATTTTATTTAATTTTAATTTTATAATATTCAAAAAATTAATTAATTATGGATGTATAATATAAGGTTTTGAAGAGGCTACTAATTTAATGTGATGATCCATCCATGACTAGGCTAGCTTGTTCATATCATTTATTCTATTAATATTTAATTAATCAATCAAATATTAAGTTTATAATAAACTATTATTATTATTATCAATTTTATCATTCTTGTCAACTTAATAAAGTTGGCTTTTTGGAGTTGAAAATAAAAAATTAAAAAAAAATCATATAAAATTGAAATAATGGATATGGCCTTTGATTTTTTTTTTTAATTTAAATAAAGGAATTATAGTATTGGGGTTTTGAAATATAAAAAATGTAGACATTTTCAACCAATTATTTTTTAAAAAAATTGGGAAAATAGAGCATAAAATAAAATATATTTAAAATAATTAATAATTAATTAACATTATTGTGGATTCCCATGAGTAAGGTTTTGTGCGCTCCATGTTCATAATTTAAATTATGATTCGGAATTCGTGTTCGATACTTGATAGTCTCGACATTCTCTTGCAACATGGTCACTTTACTTACATTTTGCTTCTAAGAGTAAAAACTATTCCACTGACTAGCACGTTTAAACTATGTAGTTTTTACTTTTTTTTTTCCTTTTCTTTTTAATGTAGGGCCTATTGGAGGAGGAGTTTGGCCAATTTTGGAATTTCCCAAGGACCCAAACTCGAACAAAAAAGTGTCACGCTCCCTTAAGTAGGTGTCACCTTGAAACCTTGAATTTAGCTATGTTCATGAAAGTATGATATAAGAAACATGTCATAGAAATTTGAGAATGAAATGAGATGTAGGAGCACATTCAACATTATAATGCATGTTTATTGAGAAATGAACTCTTGAGCTATGATTTGATCTAAATTTAGAGTATGTCTTTAGTATGATATAAACATGTTATAGGAAACTTATTGGTTTCCTGTAGGATGTTTATTAAGATCACTTACTTTTTTTATAGCATGTTTATAAAAATTTATGATATAACAGTGAGGTCCCGAAGCACCCCTTATAAGGGTGTGAAAACCTCTCCATAATAAGTGCGTTTTAAAACTGTAAGGTTGACAACGATATGTAACACTTCAAAGAAGACAATGGACGTTGGACCCAAATTTGATTGAAGAGAGAATTTGAACATTTTGTTGGAATTTTTTTTACTGCGGATGGTGGGGTGGAGGAGAAGATGAATTAATAGTGGAGGGTGAGGAAGAAAAAAGGAAAAAGAATGGGCAATGTCTTTGGTTCCTTTTAAAATTCACTGGCTGGCTAACAATGAGAGTTGAGAGGCCTCCATTTCAATCATAGAAAACAAGAATTTCTCCATGTGAATATAATATTTTATAAAGAAAAAAAAAAAAAGGAAATTTTATTTTTTTAAAAAAATAAATGATTATTAAATGAAGAACCCATAGATTTTGATGATATTCTTTGGTTTTTAAGTGGCTGCCCAAACTTAAGATAAGATCAAAGTTAGTAATTGATTTTTAAGTAATCAACATGTTACCTCATGATAAGATTTAGGATAGCTCTTGGTTTTTAAGTAATTAGGGGGCGACTCTAACTCAAGATGAGTTCAAAGTTAGCCCTTCATTTTAAGTAATTAGGATGTTACCTCAAGATAAGGTTTATGATAGTCATTCCTTTTCAAGTAACCAAGAGGCTACCTTAACACAAGATGTACTCAAAGTTAGCATTTAATTTTTAAGTTATCACTATGTTACCTCATAATAAGCTTGAGGATAGCTCTTGGTTTTTGAGTAATAAGGTCGCTAGCTTAACTCAAGATGAGTTTTAAGTTAGCACTTGATTTTTAAGTAATTTGGATGCAACCTCAACATAATCTTTAAATAGATTTTGATTTTTAAGTAATCAGTATGCTAAGCTTTCCTATGGCCATGATTCAAGTAAGCTTTAGGTAGCTTTTGATTTTTAAGTAATTAGCATGCTACCTTAAGCCTTTGAATCAAGACAAATAAGTTTATCGTACACATGCTTTAAAGTAGCACTACACATGCCAAAAGCCCACTAAGATATAATGACGGTTAAGTACCACTCAAGAAATAAGGATGATAACTATTGTCACGGACAAGAATTATGCACCTCGGCCAAGGATTAACTTAAAAAAAAAAAAAAATTAGAAGAAGGATCAAGATCCAAGTTTTTATAACTAAAAACCCATAACCTCATAACAAGGTTCTTAGATCAAAACTAAGATTAAGAATTTAGAATCCAGGACCAAAGTCCTTGGCCTAGATCTTAAGAACTCCGAACTCAAGAACAAAATCTAAGAGCTTAAGTTCTCGATCAAGAACAAGAACATTATCAAAAAGAGTATGGTACTCTACCACTTCTTAAAGATACGATTAAGAGTCTATGGTAGGCTATATACTAAATTTTTGTACTCATTTAAGTTCTCTCATATTTTTCAAGTATATAAGGAGCTGGTCAAGGATTGTAACACCCGAGTCCAAACGAGGTATTAAATACCTGATTTTCCTTTTAAATTTTAACTTTGAATATTTTATTAAGAGGTTTACCGACCAAATTTCAAGATAATATAGAGTTGAAAAATACTTTGAAAAATCTCAATAACTCAAGAAAAATATAAAAGAAAATAGTAAAAAATTAGAAAAATTGCTTAAAGTCAATCCAAGGAGTAAATTAGTCATTTTTACCCGAGAGGTATGTAACAACCTTAAAGAGTTTAATGTGGAGGAGAAAGAAAGACGAAAATAAAAAAAGGGAAGTGAGAGAAAATAAAGAAGAGAGTTTAGGATTTTGGAAGAGAGTTAGAGAGTTGAAATCCACTCAAAACAACCGTTTGAAAACTTCATCGAATCTCCTTCACAAGAGTTGCTCAATAAGTTGAGGACTTCCATTCTCAACTTTTGAAATTCTTTAGTTTCGGTTTTCTCTTAGAAACACTAGTTTTTATTAGCTTTAAAATTTTTAATAGGTTGTTTTTGGGAGAATTTCCCACCCGAAATCTCGAGTTGAATTGGATTAGAAAAAATGAAGTTTTGATGATCCTCAGAAACTATCAGATCAGATGTGTTATTTTTTTGTTTTGGATCATTTTAGGATGCGTTTATCTTAAACTTTGTTTGTTTATAAATTAAAAGATACTTTACTAAAGATGATTAAAACTCTACTTGTGAGTTGATTAGTTTTAAATAAGAAGTCATGAAAAAAAAAAAAAGAAGAATCAGAAAATTGTGATGAATGAGGTTGAATTTGGTCATAGGTGATACGTGGCAAGCAAGGAGAGTTGCTACATGGCCGACTAAGAAGATAACACATGTAAAAAAAGTAGTGGGATGCGTGTCAGGCACTAATTAAAGGATTCGACTACAACGCCAAAGAAACCTGTGAACCACGACCTGCCCCGAGTATGCCACATGTCACAATGGCAAAAGTTAGGTGAAAACACGCTCGTGAGAATCAAACCCTAGATACGAGAGCCAAATGTATGAATCAAATGTTGTCACATGTAAAGTCGAGGACATGCGTCTCCCTCCCTAAGCATGTGGCTTACTCGTGGCGAACCTCCTTATGCACATGTGGGCATGTGATAGAGCTGAGGGCCCTCTTTTTATCACGTCCGACCTCCATTTGTCAAATTTTCACCTAATTTTAATATTAACCTTAACTTTACTTGAATTCGAACCTACTATGGAAATTTCAACAATTTTAGAGCCCCTAACATGAGGAAAGAAAGAAAGAAAGAAAAAAAAAATAAAAATAAAAATAATGAAGAAGGCACACATCATCCAATTAAGTAACTTTAGGTAAGTAATACTTTTAAAGATCGCTACACATACTAGCATGCGAGATTCCTTACCTTAGGTAGTTTAAAAATGGATGTTTAGGACTTCCGAAGGACATTTTTTTGATGAGTATGTTATAGATATTACCATTATGCCCTGTGTTAGATTTTTTAGGCTATTTACAGTTTTATGCAAAGCTAGGGAGTGAATATGCATGATGGACATACGAGTTGAACAATATGGATGAGATGTAAGAAAGGAGGATGAGTTATTGTGACCTGCGCTCCACACGATTGATGGATGTCATCTCCCCATTGAGGTTGTTTGCTTGTTTGTTTGCATGAATGTTAAGGTTTATATTTTTAGTGCTCTAGGTGATTGATAGGATATCTTCTTAAGAAGCTTGTATGAATATTTAGAATATGTATACCATGGTCTAAGTGATCGATAAAATAATCTTCCTAGCAAGACATGCATAGGAGAACTAAGCAAAATTTAGGGTGCTATAGCTATAGTAGTTTACATGTTAACCCAGGTTAGTACTTTTCGAGTAGACCTTGCACCCCTAGAGGTTTAGACCTATGCGGATCTAAAGATTTGTTTAACCCTGAGAAGTTAACCTCAAACGTCCTAAAAGTGAGAGATTGGATTTAAACCGCCAAGATGACTCTACGAACTTATTAGAGCTTCAAGACGTTCAGGAATGACAAAGGTAGCTCTCCAGGCAATTAACAATATATATGGTGTCATCAGTTTAACTATGTCGTCAATAACCACTTTGATTCTCCTACCATCGAGTTACACTTTGGTGCCCATACCATTGAGCCAAACATGGGGCACTTTAGGGTTGTGCGACTTGAGAGTTTAGTTGGATTACCCTACACTATAGATTCGTCCTATAAGAGGATGTGAACCACGAGAGTAATGTAGATACGTTCTGTAACGACCCTAAATTTTTTACTTAACCTAAGGTCGCTATTATACATATATCATGAACATTTAATGCAAAATTTCCTTTGTTGAAACTTTTTAATAAAATCAACCTTAATCTTGCATGCTTCATTTATTACTTTTGAATAAAACTAATACGAGTAGAAATCAAAGGAAAAACAATACAAAATGAAATGCCCTAAACTAACCTACATGCTACTAAATGAAAATGTAATTAACCTATACTAATCTATAGTCTACTAAAATTAAATATGAATCTACCCTAAGCATGTGTCATAGTCGCAGGATTGCGATGTCACCGCCAGACTTACAGGGGCGCCGTGCCTTTACCTGAAAAATAGAGTAGTATGCGGTTTGAGTATTTTAAGAAATACTCACTAAGCAATCCCCTATCAGGGTTATAATGTAAAGACATACAAATGCATGCTTTAATGCATGCTTGAGTATCTTAATGACGTTAATGCATGCATTTGAAAGAGACAAAAACGATGTCGGAAAGTGACGTAAGAAAGGGAGAAAATTGCCGAAGAAAAATCGCATGAGTCGGGTGAAAAAGACGACACCTCAAGTTGGATTTGGATCCAGGTCGGATACCCTACCCGCAGTCGAAGCCTACAACAAACTGAATTGGCCCAATCCATTTTGGCTTAGAACCCAAACGCCAGCAACCCCAAACCTACATCTCGCCCTAATACACCAATGCAACCAGCCCAGATTCCACAACCCACGCCTCGACTCGAAAAGACCTGCACATGCGATGGCTCCCCATTGCACCACATGGCACACCTACAGTGCGACGCATCCCTTGGCTCAGTCGGCTCAAATGACTCCGTGGCTCAATTTCTCGGCTAATCGACTTGAGATTCCATTTTAGGCCAATTTCTACTATTTTGACCCTCTCGAATTGATTTTCAACCCTAATTAAGGTAATTTAGGTCATTTTAATGTCGTATTTCACAAGTTCTAGTTGTTATTATATTAAAATCGTGACATACTAACGAAAGATGATGAACGATCTAATAGGAAACGACAATTGGTGATAGCTTGGAACACTTTCAAGAAGCAGGAGCTAACCTAATTTAATTAGGAAGAACATCTGCTAAGGCCAACCAAGTAAGTGGCCCTACCGTCTTTAGGTTATAAATTAAATGTTGTATGATAACACGTGCTCATGGTTTCGCAAGTGTCATAGGCCATATGTGTAGATTGTTATGAAATAATACGTAACTGTTATGCGATGTGATTGTTATGTTGTATTTGTTGAATTGATGTGTTTTATGATATGATATGTTATGATATGATCTATTGAAGACGTGCTAGAAATATATTATGTGACTGTTATGATATATGATACGATATGTGCACGATATGGATTGTTATGTATGAAAGCATGAAAACGTTATGATATGACTTATATATTACATAAATGATATGATATGAATGACAAATAGCATGAATTACAACTCTGACATATGCATGGAAATTATGATAAATGACATGATAAGCATTATAAGAAATGGTATGAGAAACATTATGAAATGAAAAATACGTTAGCAGGATTTGAATTAAGGATAATTAAAATGGAAAGATATAGGGACCTCATGCATTAATATGTTCTCATGCATTGGGGGATACCCCTGTTCTTTCACGATAGTACGGACGCGTACACTATTAGGCAGGAGAACGATCATTATGTTTGACATTGTGCTGCCGTGATAGTGATAAGGCAACCCTAATCCTCAGCCCAACGATCCAAGCTTTTGTTTTAGCAAGAACCCTTGAACCAAAGTAATTAACACCTCCTCATACGAAATTTGGATCAACCAAAAGATAAGGCTAGAATTATATTACCTCTTACGATCGAAGATCTAGAAGCAAGATTTGGAACCTTGTTCTAAATTGAGTCACTCCACAATCTAACTTGATCAAGGCTTGATTGAATGGCTCGATGCAATTCTACCACAAGAATTGCTTGAAACTTAGAAATGACAAATATGATGCTTGGATTTCTAAGGGAAACGTCTCAATTTGAGATCTGAATTACATTCATCCACGAATCTGTTTTTTTACATAACATATTGTGGGTATTTATAGTCTCTCGACAGAAGACGTTTGTGGCCGGGATTCAATCCCGATATGTTTGTGGACGAGATTTATTCCCGATCCCCTTTAATCTTCACAAAGAATAAGTCAAATTGACCATTTAACTTTTACATAATTTATGAAATTAAACATAGTTTTTTTTATCAAATGCGGGTGTACTTGAGTGGTTAATGTGATAGATTTGAAATCAATTACGCTCTTCGCTTAGGTTCGAATTCTGTTGTTGATATATTTTTTTGAATCATCTTCAGCCAACAAAAGTGTTTATGCAACATCTTATAAACTTTATTAATAATAAGATGTTTCATTAAGGCACCACCATATGCTTCTCTCAAAAACAAATATTTTATAGAGCATTTAAGAATACAAAACATACTCTTAGTAATTAAAAATGTATGGAACACATAATAATCATCCACCACTTTTTTTGCAAGACAAGATGCTCCTTTTGAAATGTTTTCGTTCTTAAAGAATAAGTCAGCAGCATGCTTTGCATCATCCATAAATCTATCTGCCACATGCTTTATCTTCGGCCAACAAAAGTGTTTATGCAACATCTTATAAACTTTATTAATACTAAGATGTCCCATTAAGGCACCACCATATGTTTTCTCAAAAACAAATCTTTTATAGAGCATTTAAGAATACAAAACATACTCTTAGTAATTAAAAATGTATGAAACACATAATAATCATCCACCACTTTTTTTGCAAGACAAGATGCTCCTTTTGAAATGTTTTCGTTCTTAAAGAATAAGTCAGCAGCATGCTTTACATCATCCATAAATCTATCTGCCACATGCTTCATCTTCGGCCAACAAAAGTGTTTATGCAACATTTTATAAACTTTATTAATCCTAAGATTTCCCATTAAGGCACCACCATATGCTTCTCTCAAAAACAAATCTTTTATAGAGCATTTAAGAATACAAAGCACACTCTTAGTAATTAAAAATGTATGAAACACATAATAATCATCCACCACATTTTTTGCAAGACAAGATGCAAAAATAGTTCTAAAGTCTTGGTCATCTCTATATAATTCAATAATATGCTCAACTCCAAGAATTTTTGCAATAAGAGAAGTAAAGAGATCATACCTTTTAGATAACACATGAGCTACTGTATTATCCTTACCTTGCTTATACTTGATGACATACGAAAATGTTTCAATAAATTCCACCTACTTTGCATGTCTACGGTTCAGTTTGCTTTGACTCTTCACATACTTCAAGTTTTCATGATCAAAGTGGATCACAAATTCTCTAGACCATAAGTAGTGTTGCGGCACATGCAATATATGAACTACAAACAATTCTTTATCATAGGTAGGGTATTTCAATGTTGCCCCATTTAGTTTTTCACTAAAATACACTAACGGCTTTTCATCTTGAATTAAAACAACACTTATTATGACCAAACCACATGCATCCCATCCAATTTCAAAAGTTTTATAAAAGCTAGGCAAAACAAATAATGATGCATTGTGATATGGAAAATCAACCCAAGGGAAAGTATGGAACGGATTACCTTGATGATCAAGATCAAGAGTAAAGAAAACTCGTTTCTAAACTCGTGATTCAAATCACTCCACAAGAGGTTTGATCAATACCACTTGAATGACTCTACATGCAAGTTCTAAACACAAGATTTGCAAAGAAAGTTTAGCTCTCAACAAAGCTAAAATAGAAATTCTATTCTTAATTCCAAAATCTGATGTCTAATCAAAGAAAAGAAGAATTTATATAGCCCTTACAATCTTAACCTATGTGATATATAACTCCCAAATTAAATGGGCTAGTAAATGAAAAATACCCATAACTTTCATATTAAAATGGCTAATTAATGGTGACCTATGTGGGTTACAATATAACTTAACTTCTATATTTAAAACTAGCTTAAATATGACAAACAAATATTTAAACTATAATTAAATAATGCAATTAATAAAATGTGCTTATTGACTCATCCTTGGACTAGTTTCATAAATTCAGCGGAGTTCATTAAATGCAACTTAAAGTGCATTTAATTCATCTCTTTCTTGAAGCTCAACTTTGTACAACATATAAGGGAGGTCTCCAGCATCTTCTAGAATTTCCTTTAATGAGCTCACCATAGCTTGAATATAACTATATAAGGTTTGTTGTAGCTTCTTAGCTCTCGTCCTTGTAATTGGACTTTGAGGTATGGAAATTCCTTGGTCGTGGTTCATATCACATTGCTTAATTTGTTCCTAAGCAAATTGAATGCATTCTCTTGCATTCCTCCCTATTTAAAATCAACATTCTTTTTCACTAAGTCATTCAATAGTTCAATTATAGTTCTAAAATCATTTATAAATCTCTTATAGAGGTTAACTAACTCACTTTTTGGTGTTGACAAATCCATAATGAATTTAACTTTGTCTCTATCCAAAGCTATCTTACTTTTACCAACTATGAAGCCAATAGAGTGAACTTTTTCCAGGCAAAAACTACTCTTACTAAAATTAAATTTCTCTTTTATATGTGTAATCAAAACTAATTTAACATGCTCCACATGCTTAAGCAAAATCTTCATATAAATTATAATATTATCAATATAAACAACAACATATTTTCTCATATATTTTCCCAAAACATTATATATTAAGCGCATAGGTGTACTAGGAGCATTAGTTAACCAAAGGCATAACAAGCCATTCATACAATCCAAACTTAATTTCGAAAGTTGTTTTTCATTCATCTCCTACATGCATTCTAATTTGATGATATCCAGATTTCAAAATAATCTTTATAATTAAACACGAATCATGCAATAAATCAAGCATATCGTCTAGCCTAGGAATAGGATGTCGATAGTTTACCGTGATTTTGTTGATGACTCTATTATCCATGCATATGCGCCAAGTTTCATCTTTCTTTGGCACCAATAAGTCTGGTATAGAACATGAAATCAAACTTTCTAGTACATAGCCCTTCTCCATGAGCTCCAACACTTGCCTTTGAATTTCTTTTGTCTCTCTAATGGGAGGTATTTCTTTATCTTGAAACATGTCTTCAAATTCCTGCAAAAGAGATTGAAAAAAACTAGGCAAAGTCAACTTGTTATAGTTAGAGACCAAAAATCCTCCATGGTACATCGTACAAAGACTGATTTTTGTGAAAACCTTCTCACCTCTCCAACTATAACCAAATAACTATCTCTTCCTTTTTTTCTTCAATTTCATCTCTTTTTTCATTCTTCTTTTTTTCTCTTTGATTTTTCTCTACTTTTTCACTCAACTCTTGTTTTTCTTTTAACTCTTTTTCCTCAAACTCTTTCTTTCCTCCAACTTTAATTGATCAACAAATATATTTGCAGAACTCAAAGGTACAAGAATGGTTTTTCTACCATCTTTTACAAAAGAATACCTATTCAAATAGTCATCATACATAACCCTCCTGTCAAATTGCCATGGTCGGCCAAGCAATATGTCTCCAGCATGCATTGGCAACACATCACAAAGAACTTCATCTTTATATTTTTCCAAAGTAAAAGATATTAAAGCTTGGGAAATTACCTTCATTGTTCCACTATCATTGAGCCATTGGAGCTTGTAAGGTTTAGGATGATCTTGAGTTGGAATTTGCAACATTTTAATCAACATAGTACTTACTACATTGGTGCAACTTCCACTATCAATGATAAGACTACAAGCAATCCCCTTGACTAAACACCGCGTGTGAAATAGGTTGTCTCTTTGATCATCAACATCATTCTCCATAACTTGAGTTTTAAGAAGTCTTCTTGTAATAAGTGCAAAATGAATACCATCTTCTAGTTTCTTCTCATTCTTTTGGACTTCTTCAACTAGATCATCGTCTTGGTTCATGATTGTACAAATAGTAGTTTTATATGCTTAGGACCTCACACACTCAACTCACTGATTTTACACTCAGGAACACTCGTGTTTAACACACAAAGGTAGGCTATTTAGAATAGTGACTAATTTCTTATCAAGGTAGATAATATGGATAAAACAATTCTGATAGTAGCGAGCTATTCAAGACAATCAAGACAAGGTAATTATGTAGTAACAACAAAATAAAACAAAGAAATGAACAAATAAATAAGGGACAAAGATATTTTTGGATATAATTGCACATTGAAAAAAAAATGAATTCCAAAGAGAATGGTCGTGAAGATTGAACACAACAATTCCAGATTTATATGCTTTAGGGAAAAATGAGAATAGAAATTTATTGATCTTCAAATAAACGTGCAAATAGTCTAATGATAAGGATATATTAAGAACAATATGATAAGAATTTTTTTTTTCTTTCAAGATCTAAATATGATCTTTAACAGGACACTAAGAACAAAGTAGAAGGATAATGAAGAACGTTGAAAATGACAGTAAGAAACTAAATGACAGATTTAAAGAGACGATAAACAATAGCGAAAATTAAAGATAAAATCAATTCTAGAGTCGGCCACAGAGATGCAACCTATGCTCTGATACCAAACTGATAAGACAACCCTAATCCTCAGCCCAACGATCCAAGCTTTTGTTTTAACAAGAACCCTTGAATCAAAGTAATTAACTCCTCCTTATACGAAATTTGGATCAACCAAGAGATAAGGCTATAATTAGATTACCTCTTACGATCGAAGATCTAGAAGCAAGATTTGGAACCTTGTTCTAAATTGAGTCACTCCACAATCTAACTTGATCAAGGCTTGATTGAATGACTCGGGTGCAATTCTACCACAAGAATTGCTTGAAACTTAGAAATGGCAAATATGATGCTTGGATTTCTAAGGGAAACGTCTCAATTTGAGATCTGAATTACATTCATCCACGAATCTGTTTTTTTACATAACATATTGTGGGTATTTATTGTCTCTCGACAATATGTTATGTTAAAAACAGATTCGTGGATGAATGTAATTCAGATCTCAAATTGAGATGTTTCCCTTAGAAATCCGAGCATCATATTTGTCATTTCTAAGTTTCAAGCAATTCTTGTGGTAGAATTGCACCCGAGCCATTCAATCAAGCCTTGATGAAGTTAGATTGTGGAGTGACTCAATTTAGAACAAGGTTCCAAATCTTGCTTCTAGATCTTTGATTGTAAGAGGTAATCTAATTCTAGCCTTATCTCTTGGTTGATCCAAATTTCGTATAAGGAGGTGTTAATTACTTTGATTCAAGGGTTCTTGCTAAAACAAAAGCTTGGATCGTTGGGCTGAGGATTAGGGTTGCCTTATCACATATCATCTCTTTTCTTGCTCCAACGATTGCCATGTACTCAGCTTCAGTAAATGAAAGAGCAACACATTTCTGAAGCCTAGACATCCCATCATCTATGAAATTCTCCCATTTAGTTGTATCCTCCAACTATACGGCATCATCAAGGAACTCTGAGTTATGGATGATCTCCTCAACACCTGCTCAGGTGTCACTTGCTAGATCTCTAGTTCCTCAGCAACAGTTCCAAGAGTTTCTTGAGTATCTGCTACAACATCACTAGGTGAATCTTTCCGCAACTCAACCTTAACTCCCACTTGCTTCGTTGTCCCAAAACCTTTCTTCTCTTTGTCCTTATATAGAATATTTTCATCAAAAACGTCACAGTGTCTTAGGACTTTTTGATTCTTGTCATCCTAAAACTTGTACTCAAACATGTCAGAACCATAGCCTATGTGATAACACTTCACAGGCTCAACGTCACACTTGTCCTTCTCTGGATCAACACGAACATACGTAGTACAACCAAAAATTCTCAAATGAGAATACTTGAGTTCTTTTCCTAGCCATACTTCTTCTGACAACTTGAATTCCAAGGGTACTAATGACCCTCTATTGATCAAGTAGACTGTTGTATTTATAGCATCGACCCATAATGTCTTTGTTAGCCCAGAATGAATCCTCATGCTTCTTGCCCGCTCATTCAATGTTCTGTTCATTCTTTCTGCAACGTCATTTCATCTTGCCTTAGTAGGAACTGTCCTCATTAATCTAATTCCCTCAGCTGCACAAAATATTTTAAACTCTAACTTATCGTACTCTCCTCCATTGTCAGATCTCAGACATTTGATCTTCAAGCCGGTCTGATTTTCATCTTCAACTTTCCAGTTCTTGAAGGTGGCAAACACATCTAACTTATGTTTCAGGAAATAAATTCGCAACTTGATGTTGAAATCATCGATGAAGGTGACATAGAACTTTGATCCGCCCAGAGATGGAACTGGAGATGGTCCCAATGTATGTATGGATCATTTCCAACAACACTTTCTTCAATTCTCTGGCAGTCCTTGTGAAGCTAACTTGTTTTCTCATAACGCAGTTCTCACAAGGACTCATATCAACATATTTCAGACCTTCCAAAACTTCTTTCGCAGCAGTATCTTCATTTCTTTGACGCTTATATGTCCAAGTCTATTGTGCCATAAACTTGAATTTTAAGCAGTCTCAACAACAACCATGTTCATACACCATGCAGTAGTGTATAAGGTTCAAGATTTTGTGTCACGTGCTACCACCATAGAACCATTCACAATCTTCCACGAACTCTTCCCAAACTTTGTTGCATAACTTGTGCTATCTAACTAACCAATAGAGATTAGGTTCTTCTTGAGACCATGAATATATCTAACATCTTTTAATGTCCACTCATTTCCTGTTAGAGTTTTTATACGGACATCACTTTTTCCTTCAATCTCAAAATATTTGTTGTCGACAAAATACACCTTGAAATTTCCTGACTTGAAACTTTAAAACAACTCTTTATTTGGAGATGAATGAAAAGATGCACCTGAATCCAAAATTAAGGATTCAATTGTACTATCCACGTTGAGGATTAGAGCATCCCAATGTCTTCTTCTAAATTTACAGAATCATTATCATCATGTTCTAGTTTTTTATTATGTTTCTGCTTTGGTCTTGTAAAATTTGTCCAAAAGTGACATTTTCCTCCATAACTTCAACATGTTACGTTTGGTCTGTTTGGAAAATTTTCACGGTTCTTTGATTTTAATCGACATTTTTTTGGGCCCTTCGATTTACTTCTTCCCCTTGGGACAACACTAAGAGCACTGCCACGTGATGACATTGTAAAGTTTTGAGAGAAGAATGACTAAGCTAGAAACATAAAATATTGGAGTCTCAAGTGATAATATTATTGAGTACTGAACTTGGCTTTTATAGTCTTATAAATAACCACTTAAATATCTTATAAATAACCACTTTAATAAAAACCTAAATAGCTAAAAATAGTCTAACTTATTCTTCTAACAACTGTATTTGATATAATCATTCTTCTAACAATCCCTCACTTGAACTTAAGAATTAATTCAAGTTAGAAAAACTCCGCACACCAAGTTCACACAATTTTTGAAATGCTTCTAATTTGAGAGGTTTTGTCAACAAATCAGCAAGTTGATTTCGGGTATCACAAAATAATAAATTAGAGGTTCCTTCTTTTTTAAGATCTCTAAGAAAGTGAAATTTTACTCTTATGTGTTTGGAACGTCCATGTAGAACTGAATTTTTGGATAGCTTAATAGTTGAAGTATTATCACACATTAGCTTTGTTTCTTCTGGTTGAGAGTGACCAATCTCTTTGAGTATCCGTCTCATCCAAATAGCTTGACATGCACAGACACCAGTAGCAACAAACTCAGCTTCTGTGGTTGGTAAGGTTACTATAGGCTGCTTAGGAGAAGACCAAGCTACTGCTCCTCCACTCATCATAAACATATAGCATGAAGTACTCTTACTATCTTCTATGTCCCCGATATAGTCACTATGATAAGATAAGAAATCATTACAAGGAGAGTAAGATTCGAATTACCTTGTTGATAGAATATCTCAAGGCAAAAACATTGTTTGAGATTCGAATCACTCCACAAGTAAGTTCGATCACGTCTAGCTTGAATGATTCTTGTTGATCAACTATCTCAAGTCAAGAACACTTGATTGAGATTCGAATCACTCCACAAGCAAGATTGATCATGTCGAGCTTGGATGATTCTACATGCAACCTAAACTACATAGCTTGCAAAGAAACTTAGTCATTGGCTAAAGAAGAGCACAAATGCTTCTTTTACTATATTTTTCAAGTCTACTTACAAATACAACATACATGGCTTTATATAGCCTCAAAAATGAAACTATTAAAGACATTTCAAGAGTTGTAACGTTCATACTTTATGACCATAATTAACCATTATGCAAATGTAACCTAAAGTAAATAAAATGTCTTAAAATACAATAACTCTAAATTACTTTAAATTGTAACCCACCCAAAATTTATAACAATCAAACTTCATTCTTCTTCAATGTGGCATGAATTGAAACATCTTTTTGATAGTTTTGACAACCTTTTCTTCACATCTTCGTTGAAGTATATTGTATGATTGATATCTTTTGGTTCATATCATTCTCCACTTCTTCAAGAGAATTCGTCATCGAATCTATTTGTGAAACTTTGCTGCAAAAAATAAGTTATGGAAATACAAAGGACCTCACAACACTCTCTCACGTGTATACACTCAAGGAATTTTAGGCCACTCTATTTGCACTCATTTACACCAATGAATCTCTCATCCTCACCTCTCAAATTTTCTAGTAGAGCCCAGATTGGATTTTTTATTTTTGGTCGATTAAAAACTAAAAAGATAAAAACAAATTCAAAAGAAATGCAAAGGAAACATATATCCGATCTTGAGCCTGAAGCTCTGATACTAAATGATAAGATTAGGAATCACTACAAGGAGAGTAAAATTCAGATTACCTTGTTGATCGAATATCTCAAGGCAAGAACATTGTTTGAGATTCGAATCACTTCACAAGCAAGATCGATCATATCTAGCTTGAATGATTCTTGTTGATCAAATATCTCAAACACTTGTTTGAGATTCGAATCACTCCACAAGAAAGATTGATCATGTCGAGCTTGAATGATTCTACATGCAACCTAAACTACATAGAATTGCAAAGAAACTTAGGCATTGGCTAAAAAAGAGCACAAATGCTTCTTTTACTACATTTTCCAAGTCTACTTACAAATACAACATACATGGCTTTATATAGCCTAAAATTGAAACTATTAAAGACATTCCAAGAGCTGTAACCTTCATACTTTATGGCCATAATTAGCCATTATGTAAATGTAACCTAAAGTAAATAAAATGTCTTAAAATACAATAACTCTAAATTACTCTAAATTGTAATCCACCCAAAATTTATAACAATCAAACTTCATTCTTCTTCAATGTGGCATGAATTGAAACATCTTTTGATAATTTTGACAACCTTTTCTTCACATCTTCGTTGAAGTATATTGTATGATTAATGTCTTTTGGTTCATATCACACTATCAGTAAATTCAATTAAATCACTACCTCATCCCTTTTTATAAAATACACCATAATCTATCGTACCTTTCAAGTACCTTAAAAACCCTTTTAACTTCTGAAAATTTTTGTTGTGTTGGACATGTCATAAAACGACTAATAAAACATAAAAAAAACATGAGATTAGGACGAGTAGCTTAAAGATGCATCAAACTTCACACTATTTGTTTATACACAGTTACATCTACTTTTGCACCATATTCAGTTTTGTCAATTTTCTCTCTTGGAGCAATGAGATTACAAACAAAATTGTAATTCTCTATGCCAAATCGATTTAAAACTTCCACTACTTACTTTCTTTGACATATAAAAATACCATCTAATCTTTGTATTACCTCTATTTTAAGGAAAAAATCTCATCTGACCTAAGTCAGTCATATCAAACTCTTTCTTCATGGAACGTTTAAACTCCTCCAATAGTCTTTCGTCATCTCAAATAAATAAAAGATCAACATAAATGCTAACAATAAGAATTTTACCTCCCTTCCTCCTGATATGAAGAGTGTTTGCTCACTGGAACTGCTTTCAAATTCTTCATTGATGAAGTAAGATTTTATTTGACTAAACCAATTCTAGGTGCTTGTTTTAATCTGTAGAGAGCCTTTTGGAGTTTATACACCATCTTCTCACTTCCCTTTTTCTCATAGTCTTTTGGTTGTTCAACAAAAATATTTCTTTTAACTCGTCATATAGAAAAGCTGATTTGACATCTAATTGATAAAGTTTCCATCCTTTTTTTGCTGCAAAAGTAATGATCATCCTCACAATATCCATTCTGGCGACAGGTGCGTACACTTTCGTATAATCAATTCCATGTTCTTGTGTGTAACCTTTTGCCACCAATCTTGCTTTGTATTTATCAAGTTCTCCAGACTTATACCTTGGTCTTATAAATCTATTCCACTCCTATTTTCTTTTCAACCAATAGAACCACCAAGTTCCATGTTTAATTTTCAGTGGATTTGATTTCTTCATCCATAGTCAATCTCCACTTTGGCTTTTGCAGCTTCCTCAAAATTCACCGGATCTGAAATCCTCAAGAATGCCATATTTTCTTCATCCTCTTCAGATAAGCCTTCACGATTTCTCCCCTCTATTATCAAATCTGGTGCAACAGCAACTGAAAAATTGTTTTCAGCAACATATTTAATTGTTTCAGCAACTGGTCCAGTCGTTTCCTCCGTGATTTCTCCTTCTTCATTTTCAGCAACTGGTTCAATTGTTTCAGCAACTGGTTCAGTCGTTTCCTCTGTGATATCAGGTTCTTCGGTTCTGTTCGCATCAATTTCAATATTTTTCCCCCAATCTTATTTTGTTTCACCTTCAAAAAATTTCCAACTCATTCACGATCTTCCTAAAAAAAGCTACATAACGACTTACTATAATTTTATTTGTAGCTGGATCAAACATTCTATAACCATTGGATTTGCTGCTGACTCCAAATAAAACACATGTTATACTTTTATCTTCAAGTTTGCTTCTCTCGACATCTAGAATATGAACATGTCCCACACATCCAAAAACTTTAAAATAATCTAATGATGGTTTCACTCCTCTCCAGGCCTCTTCTGGTGTCATGTCTTTTACTGCAAGAGTGGGTGATCGATTCAAAATGTGAATCATCCACCTAACTGCTTCAGGCTAGAAATTTTTAGGCATTTTCTTCTTTGTCAGCATAGCTTTTACCAAGTTCATCACTGTGCGATTTTGTGTTCGGCCACTCCATTTTGTTATGGGGTGTAGGTTGTGGTCAATTGTCTCTTCACTCCATGTTGTTTGCAAAAATTGTTGAATTCTTCTCCTCTATCTGTCAAAACATTTTTTAAGCATTCCAATTTCCTTTTCCACCAATATTTTGAAACATTTAAAATTAATAAATGTTTCTGATTTTTCTACAAGAAAATAACTCCATGTCTTTCTTGAAAAATCATCTATGAAGCACAACAAATACTTTTTCTAGCTACTTAAGGCTGGTGAAATTGAACCACATAGATCCATGAAAAAGGCCCAATTTTTTAAGTTGCTCTCCATTTACCCATTTTTAGAAATTGAGTCTGATGTTGCTTGTATTTCATACATGCCTCACAGGTGGTGTTTGGAGCTACAATTTGATGCAAGCCTTTCACCATATTTTTTGTGTTTCAAGGTGCACAGGCCTTTGTAGCCGAGATGACCATAACGATTGTGCCAAAATGTTAACTAGTCCGTATTTGAAACTTGAAGGCATCTTCCTTCGTTTGTTGTGGCAGATGGTTCAACCAGAAAAATGAACAACCACTTTGCACTCATAATTGACTCTGCCATTTTTCCTTTCTGTGGATGGTAAATGCTACATACACTATCTTTGAATAGCACTGCTACTTCTTTTTCTTGTAGTTGTCCAACGCTCAAGAGATTATTTTTTCGTTTAGTTACCCAATACACATTACTAATAGTGTAACTAACCCCATGCAAAGTTAATTTCACTACACCCTTTTCAGTAACTTTCATACTTGTATTATTTCCAAGCTTGACAACGTGAGAAAATGTCTTGTCTAAGCTTGAAAGCATACCTTTATTTGCACACATATGTTTGAGCAACCAAAATCTAAGAACCAAGCATCATTGCCTTTTGCTTCATGTCTTTCCATATGAGTCATTAACAACATTTCATTCTCTTCTTCTAGCTCTGCATAATTCAATTCCTTATTATCTTTGGACATTCATATTGAAAATGACCTAAGTCATGACACCTATAGTTGGGTTTTATGTCCTAAAACTCATAGTGATATGAACAACGACCAAGGAATTTCCATACTTCAAGGTCCAATTACAAGAACGAGAGTCAAGAAGCTACAACAAACCTTATACAGTTATATTCAAGCTATGGTGAGCTCATCAAAGAAAATTCTAGAAGACGTTGGAGACCTCCCTTATATGTTATGCAAAGTTGAGCTTCAAGAAAGAGATGAATTAAATGCACTTTAAGTTGCATTTAATGAACTCCATTGAATTTATGAAACTAGTCAAAGGTGACTAATAAGCACATTTTATTAATTGCATTATTTAATTATAGTTTAACTATTTGTTTGTCATATTTAAGCTAGTTTTAAATATAGGAGTTAAGGTTATATTGTAACCCACATAGAATACTATATTCCACCATTAACTAGCCATTTTAATATGGAGGTTTTGAGTATTTCTCATTTACTAGCCCATTTAATTTGGGAGTTATGTATCCCATAAGTTAAGGTGTTAAAGGCTATATATAAAACCTTTTTTTCTTTTGATTAGACATCAAATTTTGGAATTAAGAATAGAATTTCTATTTTAGCTTTGTTGAGAGCTAAACTTTCTTTGCAAATTCTTGTGTTTAGAACTTGCATGTAATCATTCAAGTGGTATTGATCAAACCTCTTGTGTAGTGATTCGAATCACGAGTTTAGAAACGAGTTTTCTTTACTCTTGATCTTGATCATAAAGGTAATCCGTTCCATACTTTTCTTCGGTTGATTTCCATATCACATAGTTTGTAAACAAAAAACATATTCTATTTTTCAATAAAGTTATTATTGTTGTTTATTCAGTAAAGATTGTTATTGAATAAAGTGAACTTTACGATCTTTAATCTAAATTCTATAAACTAAGAACACTCTGGCTATAGTATGATTACTTGAACTATATGTAGAGACATAAGAGTTGATCAAGTTCAAGTATATAGTCAAAATGATCTATAGTATAAGGATAAGGCTGAGTACCTTATTCTAGAGACACTATGAATGCGGCCCACTTTTGTATATGATATAAATAATGTGATCACTAAAATTGTACATGTGGAGACATGTGAGTGGGGGCGTCCTATGCAATGAGTATTGCATAAGATTGGACCATGAAGAAAATCACTCTCACTTTATAATGTCGTTTACTGTTGAGACTGATTTTCTTTTCATTCGATAACCTAGGTAACTCGATCTTAATCCTGAGCTAACCATGAACTCCTGTTTATTCGGAATTATCCTTAGATTTGCATGGGTGAGAGTGGCTCAAGTTCGCCGACTCAATAGGCCTCTCATTTCAGGGGTAAGACTGGGTGAATGGTTGGGGACGTGGGGTGCAAGATGAAATTCGCTCCTACCCACTTTTAGGGATAGAAGAGAGGTATTTTCTTTAAGTATTGACTCCAGGTCTTGAACAAGGGGCCCCACCCTCTCATTGGCCTGAGAGGGATTCGGTTTATTGGTTGGACCACAAACCAATTGTTCATTAGAGGATCAGTGAGATATAAGAAACAAGAAGTAACTTCAGGGGTAAAACGATAAATTGACCCAGCTCTAGTTACGAACAACCTGTGAAGAATCGACTTACTAATCATGGTTATATCAAACGGGCAGAAATATATCTATAGTTAGGGGAGTGCAACTAAGCTATAGTGAAATGTCCTAGTAGTTAACGAATGTTGGTTAACAAGATTAATGAGTTTAACCGGTTAATCTTGGATCGTTGGAGCCCATGATCTATAGGTTCATTAGGTCCCTCTGCTAGCTCATATCAGACTAAACCATAGAACAATGTGACGAGTGAGTTCAAGGTGTTCGAATTCAAATTGGGAGAATCCACTACATATATACGATATAGTTAACCGCATTTTTGTTTTATTTACGAATTAAACAAAAAGAGAGAATCTGAGATATTTAAATAAGATTTAAATATCTTAATCAAATATGTGTCGGAATTAATTGGGATTGACATTTGAATTAATATTAAATATTAATTAAATAGTTTAATTAATCATTTAGTATTACTTTAATTTGAAATTAATAATTCAAATGGATTGTTGAATCAAAATGAAGAAAGTCAAAATGTTGACTTCATTTAATGGAAAAATCCATGTTAGTGGAATTTTGAGGTGTCAAAATTTGGTTTAACCAAACTTGTATGCTTGTCAAATAAACCCCACAAATTTGAGTGGAATTTTGAGTGTCAAAATTTGGTTAACTCAAGCATGCATGCTTGCCACATAATCCCAAACATTTGAGTGTAATTTTGAGTGTCAAAATTTGGTAATCTCAAATTTGCATGAACATGCAAACATGACTATAAATAGAGTGATCATAAAACATGAAAGGTCTTCTTCTTGGTGAAAAACCTTGAAAAAAACCTCTCACAAACACTCTCTTCATATATACAAAATCCCTTCGAAGTTTAGTCACTCACCGGATTCCACAATCCCGTTCTAAGGCCGGAGGATAGTGGATAAGACACTAGTGGTTCGAAACCGGTTCGTGAGGAAAAAGAATTTGAACTACAAAAGGTTAGTTTTCAAACTCATTAAGTTTTAATACTTATGAACATGCTAGTTATTTACTATAATTGATGTTCTAAAAGTGCCTAAGATCCAAATTGCTTCCGCATGTGTTATATTAATACCATCACCTATAACATTCAGCAGTTTCTTTGTTGAGATTTGATCTTCCTCTTTCGTGTCCTCTGCCTCTATAAGTTCCTCTTTCTCTATTACTTATTTTTGTTCGACATTCGACTTTTAGAACTTGCTCCTCTCCATTAATGCTGGATCTTCGAAATTTTTGTTTATGCACTACTAATGAACTTTGTATTTCATCAATGGACATGTTATCATTATCTTTGGATTTCTCAATGGATACTATAAAATAAGTAAATTTTTCGGTCATGGTATGCAAAATTTTTCTACAATTTTCTTGTCTGGCCATCTTCTCTATTGCTTTTCATCTAGTTGAAGATTATCATCACTCTTACAAAATAATCTATGATACAATATAATTTTGGTCATGGTATGCAAAATTTTTCTACAAGTTTAACAAACAGATTAGAGGACGAATCCTCTTGAAGAAGTGGAGAATGATATGAACCAAAAGACATCAATCATACAATATACTTCAATGAAGATGTGAAGAAAAGGTTGTGAAAATTATCAAAAGATGTTTCAATTCATGCCACATCGAAGAAGAATGATGTTTGATTGTTATAAATTTTAGGTGGGTTACACTGTAGAGTAATTTAGAGTTATTGTATTTTAAGACATTTTATTTACTTTAGATTACATTTACATAATGGCTAATTGTGGCCATAAAGTATGAAGGTTACCGCTCTTGGAATGCCTTTAATTGTTTCATTTTTGAGGCTATATAAAGCCATGTATGTTGTATTTGTAAGTAGACATGGAAAATATAGTAAAAAGAAGCATTTGTGCTCTTCTTTAGCCAATGACTAAGTTTCTTTGCAATTCTATGTAGTTTATGTTGCATGTAGAATCATTCGAGCTCGACATGATCAATCTTGCTTGTGAAGTGATTCGAATCTCAAGCAAGTGTTCTTGCCTTGAGATATTTGAAGAACAAGAATCATTCAAGCTAGACATGATCGATCTTGCTTGTGGAGTGATTCGAATCTCAAACAATGTTCTTGCCTTGAGATATTCGATCAACAAGGTAATCCGAATCTTACTCCCCTTGTAGTGGTTCCTTTTCTTATCATTTGGTATCAGAGCTTAAGGCTCAAGATCGGATATATGTTTCCTTTGCATTTCTCTTCAATTTGTTTTTATCTTTTTAGTTTTTAATCGACCCAAAATAAAAAATCAAATCTGGGCTCTACTAGAAAATTTGAAAGGTGAGGATGAGAAATTCATTTGTGTAAATGAGTGCAAACAGAGTGGCCTAAAATTCCTTGAGTGTATACACGTGAGAGAGTGTTGTGAGGTCCTTTGTATTTCCATAACTTATTTTTTGCAGCAAAGTTTCACAAATAGATTCGAGGACGAATTCTCTTGAAGAAGTGGAGGATGATATGAACCAAAAGACATCAATCATACAATATACTTCAATGAAGATGTGAAGAAAAGGTTGTGAAAATTATCAAAAGATGTTTCAATTCATGCCACATTGAAGAAGAATGAAGTTTGATTGTTATAAATTTTGGGTGGGTTACAATTTAGAGTTATTGTATTTCATTTATGTATTTTAAGACTTTATTTACTATAGGTTACAATTACATAATGGTTAATTATGGCCATTAAGTATGAATGTTACAACTCTTGGAATGCCTTTAATAGTTTCATTTTGAGGCTATATAAAGCCATGTATGTTGTATGTGTAAGAGACTTGAAAAATATAGTAAAAGAAGCATTTGTGCTCTTCTTTAGCCAATGGCTAAGTTTCTTTGCAATTCTATGTAGTTTAGGTTGCATGTAGAATCATTCAAGCTCGACATGATCAATCTTGCTTGTGGAGTGATTCGAATCTCAAGCAAGTGTTCTTGCCTTGAGATATTTGATCAACAAGAATCATTCAAGCTAGACATGATCGATCTTGCTTGTGGAGTGATTCGAATCTCAAACAATGTTCTTGCCTTGAGATATTCGATCAACAAGGTAATCCGAATCTTACTCCCCTTGTAGTGGTTCCTTTTCTTATCATTTGGTATCAGAGCTTAAGGCTCAAGATCGGATATATGTTTCCTTTGCATTTCTCTTCAATTTGTTTTTATCTTTTTAGTTTTTAATCGACCCAAAATAAAAAATCAAATCTGGGCTCTACTAGAAAATTTGAGAGGTGAGGATGAGAGATTCATTTGTGTAAATGAGTGCAAACAGAGTGGCCTAAAATTCCTTGAGTGTATACACGTGAGAGAGTGTTGTGAGGTCCTTTGTATTTCCATAACTTATTTTTTGCAGCAAAGTTTCACAAATAGATTCGAGGACGAATTCTCTTGAAGAAGTGGAGGATGATATGAACCAAAAGACATCAATCATACAATATACTTCAATGAAGATGTGAAGAAAAGATTGTGAAAATTATCAAAAGATGTTTCAATTCATGCCACATTGAAGAAGAATGAAGCTTGATTGTTATAAATTTTGGGTGGGTTACAATTTAAAGTAATTTAGAGTTATTGTATTTTAAGACATTTTATTTACTTTAGATTACATTTACATAATGGCTAATTGTGGTCATAAAGTATGAAGGTTACAACTCTTGGAATGTCTTTAATAGTTTCATTTTTGAGGCTATATAAAGCCATGTATGTTGTATTTGTAAGTAGACTTGGAAAATATAGTACAAAGAAGCATTCGTGCTCTTCTTTAGCCAATGGCTAAGTTTCTTTGCAATTCTATGTAGTTTAGGTTGCATGTAGAATCATTCAAGCTCGACATGATCAATCTTGCTTGTGGAGTGATTCGAATCTCAAGCAAGTGTTCTTGCCTTGAGATATTTGATGAACAAGAATCATACAAGCTAGACCTTATCTATCTTGCTTGTGGAGTGATTCGAATCTCAAACAATGTTCTTGCCTTGAGATATTCGATCAACAAGGTAATCCGAATCTTACTCCCCTTGAAGTGGTTCCATATCTTATCATTTGGTATCAGAGCTTAAGGCTCAAGATCGGATATATGTTTCCTTTGCATTTCTCTTCAATTTGTTTTTATCTTTTTAGTTTTTAATCGACCCAAAATAAAAAAATCAAATCTGGGCTCTACTAGAAAATTTGAGAGGTGAGGATGAGAGATTCATTTGTGTAAATGAGTGCAAACAGAGTGGCCTAAAATTCCTTGAGTGTATACACGTGAGAGAGTGTTGTGAGGTCCTTTGTATTTCCATAACTTATTTTTTGCAGCAAAGTTTCACAAATAGATTCGAGGACGAATCCTCTTGAAGAAGTGGAGAATGATATGAACCAAAAGACATCAATCATACAATATACTTCAATGAAGATGTGAAGAAAAGGTTGTGAAAATTATCAAAAGATGTTTCAATTCATGCCACATTGAAGAAGAATGAAGTTTGATTGTTATAAATTTTGGGTGGGTTACAATTTAGAGTTATTGTATTTTAAGACATTTTATTTACTTTAGGTTACATTTACATAATGGCTAATTATGGCCATAAAGTATGAAGGTTACAACTCTTGGAGTGCCTTTAATAGTTTCATTTTTTAGGCTATATAAAGCCATGTATATTGTATTTGTAAGAGACTTGGAAAATATAGAAAAAGAAGCATTTGTGCTCTTCTTTAGCCAATGGCTAAGTTTCTTTGCAATTCTATGTAGTTTAGGTTGCATGTAGAATCATTCAAGCTCGACATGATCAATCTTGCTTGTGGAGTGATTCGAATCTCAAGCAAGTGTTCTTGCCTTGAGATATTTGATGAACAAGAATCATACAAGCTAGACCTTATCTATCTTGCTTGTGGAGTGATTCGAATCTCAAACAATGTTCTTGCCTTGAGATATTCGATCAACAAGGTAATCCGAATCTTACTTCCCTTGTAGTGGTTCCTTTTTTTATCATTTGGTATCAGAGCTTAAGGCTCAAGATCGGACATATGTTTCCTTTGCATTTCTCTTCAATTTGTTTTTATCTTTTTAGTTTTTAATCGACCCAAAATAAAAAAATCAAATCTGGGCTCTACTAGAAAATTTGAGAGGTGAGGATGAGAGATTCATTTGTGTAAATGAGTGCAAACAGAGTGGCCTAAAATTCCTTGAGTGTATACACGTGAGAGAGTGTTGTGAGGTCCTTTGTATTTCCATAACTTATTTTTTGCAGCAAAGTTTCACAAATAGATTCGAGGACGAATCATCTTGAAGAAGTGGAGAATGATATAAACCAAAAGACATCAATCATACAATATACTTCAATGAAGATGTGAAGAAAAAGTTGTGAAAATTATCAAAAGATGTTTCAATTCATGCCACATTGAAGAAGAATGAAGCTTGATTGTTATAAATTTTGGGTGGGTTACCATTTAAAGTAATTTAGAGTTATTGTATTTTAAGACATTTTATTTACTTTAGATTACATTTACATAATGGCTAATTGTGGCCATAAAGTCTGAAGGTTAGAACTCTTGGAATGTCTTTAATAGTTTTATTTTTTAGGCTATATAAAAGCCATGTACGTTGTATTTGTAAGTAGACGTGGAAAATATAGTAAAAAGAAGCATTTGTGCTCTTCTTTAGCCAATGGCTAAGTTTCTTTGCAATTCTATGTAGTTTAGGTTGCATGTAGAATCATTCAAGCTCGACATGATCAATCTTGCTTGTGGAGTGATTCGAATTTCAAGCAAGTGTTCTTACCTTGAGATATTTGATCAACAAGAATCATTCAAGCTAGACATGATCGATCTTGCTTGTGGAGTGATTCGAATCTCAAACAATGTTCTTGCCTTGAGATATTCGATCAACAAGGTAATCCAAATCTTACTCCCCTTGTAGTGGTTCCTTATCTTATCATTTGGTATCAGAGCTTCAGGCTCAAGATCGGATATATGTTTCCTTTGCATTTTTTTTTTTCAATTTGATTTTTATTTATTTTTATCCTTTTAGTTTTTAATCGACCCAGAATTCAAAATTCAATCTTTGCTCTATTTCAAATTTTGAGAGGTGAGAATGAGAGCTTCATTTGTGTAACTGAGTTTAAAAAGAGTGGCCTAAAATTCCTTGAGTGTATACACGTGAGAGAGTGTTGTGAGGTCCTTTGTATTTCCATAACTTATTTTTTGCAGCAAAGTTTCACAAATAGATTCGAGGACGAATCATCTTGAAGAAGTGGAGAATGATATGAACCAAAAGACATCAATCATACAATATACTTCAATGAAGATGTGAAGAAAAGGTTGTCAAAATTATCAAAAGATGTTTCAATTCATGCCACATTGAAGAAGAATGAAGTTTGATTGTTATAAATTTTGGGTGGGTTACAATTTAGAGTTATTGTATTTCATTTATGTATTTTAAGACTTTATTTACTATAGGTTACAATTACATAATGGTTAATTATGGCCATTAAGTATGAATGTTACAACTCTTGGAATGACTTTAGTAGTTTCATTTTGAGGCTATATAAAGCCATGTATGTTGTATGTGTAAGAGACTTGAAAAATATAGTAAAAAGAAGCATTTGTGCTCTTCTTTAGCCAATGGCTAAGTTTCTTTGCAATTCTATGTAGTTTAGGTTGCATGTAGAATCATTCAAGCTCGACATGATCAATCTTGCTTGTGGAGTGATTCGAATTTCAAGCAAGTGTTCTTACCTTGAGATATTTGATCAACAAGAATCATTCAAGCTAGACATGATCGATCTTGCTTGTGGAGTGATTCGAATCTCAAACAATGTTCTTGCCTTGAGATATTTGATCAACAAGAATCATTCAAGCTAGACATGATCGATCTTGCTTGTGGAGTGATTCGAATCTCAAACAATGTTCTTGCCTTGAGATATTCGATCAACAAGGTAATCCAAATCTTACTCCCCTTGTAGTGGTTCCTTTTCTTATCATAACAATTCGACCCAGGACACTAGTTTCATACTTCATAGGCAAAGTAAGTTACCGTAAGTAAAAGAATAGAAGAGTAGTTCAACCGATAGATGGGACTTTTCGTTTGGTCGATCCACAACACCAGAAAAGGGTGAACTATCTCCTCCACACCTATTGTAGGTTTGTGAGCAGCTAAAGTATCGATTGGAACTTCAAGGTACCCTAGATGTTTAAGTAGCAGAAGAGACTAGGTTTGAAATTCCTAAAGCCCAAAATAAAACCTATGGATACCTACTAGGTTTAGGACACGATAAGAGCTTACAAGAAGGTTAATGAGTATTTTTATAATTGAATTTTATTTTGTATTTTGTGGTGTTGCCTTGTTGTCTTTATTTCGATTTAAATTTGTTCAATTTTCATCTTTTATTTTATTTTACCTTTTCTTTTATTTTCTCTTGGTATATGTCCTTTTAGTCACCATATGTGTTTAGAAGCCTTGAAATCGGGTTGTGAAATAGGGTTATGTTTTATTTTAAATACGAAAATTTTTATCGTACTAGTTTATTCGACTTTTATGTTTTCAAGTACTTTACTTAGTTGCAACTTGAGTCGGAAAATTCGAATGTGACAATACTCCTCCATTTCCATCAAATTTTTATCCAATAAAAGAAAAGTGTATTTTTATCCAATAAAAGAAAAGTGTATTTTTATCCAATAAAAAAAAGTGTAGTAGTGTCCTAACTAGTATCTTGTAATATCAAGTGATGGATTTTTACGTAGGATATAAGTGCTCATCCACAAAAGCAATAATAAAAAAATACAAAAATAAATGGGAAACCAGTAGAAATGTTTCACTCAGCCCAAGAAACTCATTTCCAAAAGATTTACATCCGTTAAAAAAGTGAAAGACGGAGAGAAATGAAATTCCCCATCAAAGTCTGACAGGCAACGTTGGAGAACATGAAAAGTTATTAGCTTTGAAATATGGAGAGCATTAAATATTCTTTGTTTTGCTATTCTTACAACTACATTAAATACTAAGACCTTAATATTTTGCTACCTATTCCTATCCTAATTCCTAACAGTTTAATACCTTTTTGTTTTGATCTTGTCTCAATATGTTCTAACTTGTATGTAAGAACGATGCTCCCTAATTGACGTTGCGATTGCTGCTGTTGGAACCCCGAGGAGTATCGGTTTCAGTTTTAGGAATAGTTGTTGGAGATGAAATGGGCAGGTCTATGACCACAGGTTGGTGCTCAATGCTTCCCATGGGAGCTAATTGCGTACTCTTCTTCATCTCTTTGCTTTTACCCCACAACACTACGTATAATCCACATATGATCAGCACTCCTCCAATCACACTGTTATCATCAAAAACACACAATTTCACTTCTAAAACCAAACCCAATCATTATATTTAAAAACCCACTTTCCCTTACCATCCCAAGTGGAGTTTTTCTTCCAAAAACAAGGATCCGGCTATGGCAAGAAGGAGCAGAATAAGAGGACTGAAAACTGATACAAACATTGGGCCTCTCATTCGTACGCACCATGAGATTAGCGCTACTATCACTCCAGAAGCTACAATCCCCTGCTATAATTTAAGGTTAAATATCTTTAACAAAATTAAATATTTAAGCATCATAATCGAAAAAAAAACAATAAAATAAATTACGGTATATGAGACGCCGAGAAGTCGGATATTCCATCCCAACTTCCACTCACTCCATCGCCTTTCCAAGCACAAAGCAAAAGCAACTGCCTGAATGGATGCCATCAAACACATCAACGCTGTACTTGAGTAGTGGCATGGATAGGATTCACTCATTTTCGCCTATTATTATTATTATTATATCAATTCAATTAATTATCACCAAACCAAACCAAACCAAACCCCTTTTGTTTTGCTATTACAAATTCAGCTGACCTGAACGATGAGCCATAACCCATACGACACGCAGCCAGCAAAACCGAGCACACTTCCCAGCAGCTGACTACGGATGTCGTGTTCTGTGTCTGCCACGTGTCCACCTGAGTTATGCAAAAGGTCAACGTGGGTTGACCAAAGATTAAGTTCCACGCCTTTATAGAATGTAAGGATCATGGCCCCACCTATTCCTAATAATGTCCCCA
Source organism: Cucurbita maxima (assembly GCF_002738345.1). Taxonomy (NCBI): domain Eukaryota; kingdom Viridiplantae; phylum Streptophyta; class Magnoliopsida; order Cucurbitales; family Cucurbitaceae; genus Cucurbita; species Cucurbita maxima. The sequence continues at coordinate 141,441 of NW_019272096.1, read as the reverse complement.
CCACTTTAGCCTTCCCTCCGGTTGTTGTTATGTTCAACTTCTCCAACCTGAAGGAGAGTGCCAAAATGAAGGTGACGGCTGGGCCAAGGTTGCCGATGGCTGCAGCGAATGTCACAGATGTTAAACTCATGCTCTCCAGGTATAAGTTTTGCGCCAACGACCCCCTGCATGCATGCATTCAACGCACATACTTTTCTTTATTATTATTATTTCAAACCTAAACAAAAGAAATAGTTGCTAAAACCTAAATACTATTAGGAATGAGTAACCTCTACAAATGGTATGATATTGTCTATTTTGAGCATAAACTCTCCTAGTTTTACTTTAGACTTCCCCAAAAAGTCTCATAATGAAAATAGTATTCCTTGATTATAAACTTATGATTATTCCCTAAATTAGCCGACGTGGGACTACATCTAATATATACAAGATATTTACATATAATTAAAAGAAAATATGATATCTATGGTAAACTACACGTCACAAGTGAGCTTACCCAAAGAAAGCGGAGAGAAAAGCATAGAAAAGCACGGACCAAGTGAGCTTCGACCTTTTTCCTCTGCAAGTAAATTTTAGTTTTGTTAATAATGAAGGTTGCATAGAGATTAGGGTTTAGGGTAAAATAATAAGTAACAACCTATCTAAGAAGAAGGCGAGGGGAAGCATGAAGGCAGAGGCAAACAAGAAACGATAAGCAATAATAATCCGCAAGTTCATTCCATCCGCAACAGTTAACTTATAGAGCACGTTACCTACAGCGAGTCCGAGCTGAACCATGACCATGAAAATGGTTGGCAAAGCATTCCAGACTGTGTCATTCATGGCGCAGTTTTAAAGCAAAGGGAAGAAGAAGGAGAAGGAGAAGGAGAAGGAGAGAGGATGATGTGAAGAGTATTTATGGAGCGAAGAAACGCATGAATACGTCATTGCTGATGCCAATGTAACGTCCATTTCGAGCGGAGATTGGACATGTGTTAAGTGGGAGGTGCGAGGGAGGTCTTCGTGGGTTTCTCTCCGTCCGGCGTTGCCTCCAGCTCTTTCACCATTTACCCAACTTAAAATGTCACTAATGACCAACTGTTTGTACCACACACGCACGCACACGCACGCACACGCACTTTTTGTAGTGCAATGAATTTTATGTTACTACGTCAACAATTCAACATCTTATTTAATTTTCTCAACTTCAACTTACTCACAATTCTCCCTCTTTCTTTTACTCCTTCCTCTTAAATAACTCACATTTATTGTACCTGTTTTTTTATAACTTTCAAAAACTATTATATTTCTCCGTCCAAATTCAAATATATCAAATATTTAAAAGATTAATAAAAATCCCCTCTACATTCTATCTCCTATTTGGTTAGTTTTGAATTGAAACCTTTTTAAAACATACCCTTTTAACTTTGAAAATTTCCATTATTGTTAGTATTTTGTTTAGAAAATATGCATACATTTCAAAAGCGGCATTTTAATTTGAAGGTGTTTTTTTAAGTTTTTAATTAAGAATAAGTTAGGGTATTATTGAAATATTTAAGATTCCTTTCAACTATGATTGGTTTTGAGAGGTCTTCTTTGATAGCAGAAGTTGCTTGCAGTTGGGAAGTCTAATTTTTAGGTTTGAGTAATCGGAGTAGGAACAAGAGGTAGCTAGGTTCAATAACGTTTCTGGTAGAAATTTACTATAAATTGACGAAGCCGAGTTGTGTAAGACATCTTGTACGCATTTGTTGATATAGTTAATGATATGAACCAAGAGACACAAATCATACAATATGCTTCAATGAAGATGTGAAGAAAATACTGTTGAAATTATCAAAGGATATTTCAATTCATGCCACATCGAAGAAGAATGAAGTTTCATGTTATAAATTTTGTATGGATTGCAATTTAGAGTAATTTAGAGTTATTGTATTTCATTAATGTATTTTAAGACTTTTTTAGCATGTTACAACTCTTGGAATGCCTTTAATAGTTTCATTTTGAGGCTATATAAAGCCATGTATATTGTATTTGTAAGAGACTTGGAAAATATAGTAAAAAAAACATTTGTGCTCTTCTTTGGCCAATGACTAAGTTTCTTTGTAATTCTATGTAGTTTAGGTTGCATGTAGAATCATTCAAGCTCGAAATGATCAATCTTGCTTGTGGAGTGATTCGAATCTCAAGCAAGTGTTCTTACCTTGAGATATTTGGTCAACAAGAATCATTCAAGCTAGACATGATCTATCTGGCTTGTGGAGTGATTCGAATCTCAAACAATGTTCTTGCCTTGAGATATTCGATCAACAAGGTAATCCGAATCTTACTTCCCTTGTAGTGATTCCTTATCATATCATTTGGTATCAGAGCTTAAGGCTCAAGATCGGATATATGTTTCCTTTGCTTTTTTTTTTTCAATTTGTTTTTATCTTTTTAGTTTTTAATCGACCCAAAATAAAAAAATCAAATCTGGGCTCTACTAGAAAATTTGAGAGGTGAGGATGAGAGATTCATTTGTGTAAATGAGTGCAAACGAGAACGAGCGGAATCAATGTGTTCAAATTTTTGGTCTTGCACCGACCATCTAATGGACCATAGACTAAATGGCCACAGGCTTAAAGGACTATGTCCAGGGGACCGCCACCCTCCACACACAAGGTACATCTTGCGCCTATGGGCCGCTATAACTATCCAAGAAGACATGTGAAACTGGAAGGATAAAAAACTCACCCGGTGGACTGCCGAGTTACATGTCCCACGACACAGGAGCAAGATTCTCTAAAAAGCCAAGTGTTGGGTTTTATGTCCTAACACTCATAGTTTGTAAACAAAAACATATTCTATTTTCAATAAAGTTATTAATGATGTTTATTCAGTAAAGATCGTTATTGAATAAAGTGAATTTTACGATCATTAATATAAATCCAATAAACTAAGAACACCCTGGCTATAGTATGATTACTTGAACTATATGTAGAGACATAAGAGTGGATCAAGTTCAAGTATATAGTCAAAATGATCTTATATTACAGGGATAAGGCTGAGTACCTTATCCTGGGGACACTATGGATGCAGTCCACTTTTGTATATGATATAAACAATGTGATCACTAAATTGTACATGTGGAGACATGTGAGTTGGGGCGTCCTATGCAATGAGAATTGCATAAGATCGGACCATGAAGAAAACCACTCTCACTTTATAATGTCGTTTACTATTGAGACTGATTTTTTCACTCGATAACCTAGGTAACTCGACCTTAATCCTGATCTAACTATGAACTCCTGTTTATTTAGAAGTATCCTTAGATTTGCATGGGTGAGAGTGACCCGAGTTCGCTGACTGAATAAGCCTCCCATTTGAAGGATAAGACTGGGTGAATAGCTGGGGACACAGGGTATAAGATGGAATTTGCTCATACCCGCTTTTAGGGATAATAGAGAGGTTGTTTCCTTGAGTACTGACTTTAGGTCTTGAACAAGGAGCCCCACCCTCTCATTGGCCTAAGAGGAATTTGGTTTGGTGGTTGGACCACAAACCAATTGTTCACTAGAGGATCAGTGGGACTTAAGGAACAAAAATAACTTTAGGGGTAAAACGGTAAATTGACCCAGCTCTAGTTACAAACAACCTGTGAAGGATCGACTTACTAATCATGGTTATATCAAATGGATAGAAATATATCTATAGTGAGGGGAGTGCAACTACTAGGCTATAATGGAGTGTCCTAGTAGTTAATGAATGTTGGTTAACAAGGTTAATGAGTTTAGCCGGTTAATCTGGAATCCTTGGAGCCCATGATCTTAGTCCATTAGGTTCCTCTGCTAGCTCATATCAGACTAAACCTAAGAACAGTTTGACGAGTGTGTTCAAAGTGTTCGAATTCAAATTAGGAAATACACGCTAAATATATACGATATATTTAACCCCATTCTGTTTTAATTATGAATTGAACAAGAAGAGAGAATCGGAGATATTTAAATAAGATTTAAATATTTTAATTATGAATAGTGATTTATAATCAATATGTGCCGGAATTGATTGGGATTGACATTTTATTTAATGTTAATTATTAATTAAATTGTTTAATTGATCATTTAATTTTATTTTGATTTGAAATTAATTATTTAAATTAATTGTTGAATTAAAATGAAGAAATTCAAAATATTGACTTCACCTAATGGAAAAATCGATGTTTGAGTTAGTGGAATAAATATATGGTTTAACCAAACTTGCATGTTTGCCACATAAGCCCACAAATTTGAGTGGAATTTTGAGTGTCAAAATTTGGTTTAACCAAACATGCATGTTTGCCAAATAAACCCCACAAATTTGAGTAAAAGTTTGAGTGTCAAAATTTGGTAATCTCAAATTTGTATGAACATGAAAATATGACTATAAATAGAGTGATCAAAATACATGGAAATTCTTCTTGAAAAAACCTTGAGAAAGTCCCTCACAAATTCTCTCTTCACATATACTAAATCCCTTCTAAGTTTAGTCACTCACTAGATTCCACAATCCCGTTCTAAGGCCGGAGAATAGTAAGGAAGACACTAGTGGTGGTTCGAAACCGGTTCGTGATGAAAAAGAAATTTGAGCTACAAAATGTTAGTACTCAAACTCCTTGAGTTTTAATACTTATGAACATACTAGTTAATTTACTATAATTGATGTACTTAGAGTGCCTAAGATTCAAATTGCTTTTCCACGTGTTATAATTAACACCATCACCAAGGTCGCGGGTGGCCAAGAGGACCCACTTGGAGACTTGGGATATCAGCAGGAAATGCGAAGGCTGCATCAATGAAAGTCGACCGGTCGATAAGCGAAAGAGAATCTACTAGTTGAGTTCTAATTTGAGTAGGCTAATAATAGGAAATACTCTAACCCTGGGAACTGGACTGTGGCTATACCAAGCCCCATCTTTTTTTGTTGTGCATGATAATTTGTATCTAACGAGATCAACAAAATTCTTAACGAACTAGTTTCATAAGATATTTGTTATTATGTCTTTAAGTGAAGGGAATGAACTCTTCATCCACGTAGCAGAAGCATTGGGAATCGTTTTGATTTTTATTATGAATTAAAACAAAAACAAAAAATAAACTCGAGAGTAAGAACTCTACCTTTGTAGAAACCCTAGCTTGCAAGTCATTGAAGTTTTCCAACCATGCAAAAGCTATTCAACATTCCACGAGATCTTCCTTGCTATGACTCGAACACAAGGTCAAAACTTGTGGGAGCCTCTTGAAAGAAAATTCCTAAAGGATTGAAGAAGAATAGTTTTGAGAATTCTCTAGAGTTGTAATTTCATTCTCGGAAAAAAGTGGGAGAGATTGGTATGTATCTGCTCAACCCAAGGGTCCTATTTATAGGGACTCTTGTAGAATTTTTGCCAAATAATATATTTGCATATTTAATATATTAGGATATAATACCTTATACAAATTATATTTAGATATCATAAAACACCCTAATATATATTTAATTAATTTGAATCCCATTCAAAATATATTTTTATTTAATGTATCAAAATACATTAATTGATTTAATATTTAATAGTATCAAATACCATAAATATATTTTTTCTTTTTAATATATCTAATATATTAAATATTAATTTGAACCCTTCAAATTAATATATTTTTTCTTCATTCATATTTAACATATATCTAATATATTAAATATTAATTTCAACACTTCAAATTAAATATTTTTTTTCTGTTTATTTAATATATCTAATATATTAAATATTAATTTAACATTTCAAATTAAATTTATTTTCTCTTTGTATTTAATATATCTAATATATGAAATATCAATTTGAACCCTTCAAATTTTCTTTCAAATAAATTGAATTTTTTAGCGTTACTAAGAGCTAGCTAGCAAGGAGACATAATGGACCTACAAATTATAAGCTCCAATGATATAAAATTAATTAATTAAACTCTTTAATTAATAAATTTTCATTCATTAACTATAGGTCACTCCACTATAGACCTAGAATTGCATTTGTAGTATAAGTTAGGCCATTGATTTATTACAAGCAAGTCGATCCTTCACGAGTTGTTCATAGTTACAACTGTGTCAAAAGTCTTTTTTACCCCTGTAATAACATTTTTCACCTTAAGTACCACTAATTCTCTAATGTACAATTTGTTTATGATCCAATCATAAACCAAGTCCCTCTCAAGCCAATGAGAGGGTGGGGCTCCATTGTTCTAGTCCTGAAATCAATACTTAAGAGAACAACTCATCTATTTTCCTTATATGGAAAAGAGTGAATCTCATGATATTATGTTCCCAACTCCCTATTTGGCCAAGTCCCCAAAATGGTAGGCATATTGAATCAGCTAAAAGAGTCATTCCCACCCAGGTAAATTAAAGGACAAGCCCTCACATGCAGGAGTTTATAACTGATAAGAATCACGGTGTTCCAAATGTTCCAACTGGACCTATTACACGATCCAAGGCGAAGAGGATTCAACAAACATTCATTCTTCATTTACAAAATTGGATCGAGGCATATTGAATCGGCTAAAAGAGTCATTCTCACCCATGTAAATTAAAGGACAAGCCCTATTTGGCCAAGTCCCCAAAATGGTAGGCATATTGAATCGGCTAAAAGAGTCATTCTCACCCATGTAAATTAAAGGACAAACCCTCACAGGCAGGAGTTCATAACTTATAAGAATCACGGTGTTCCAAATGGACCTATTACACGATCCAAGGCGAAGAAGATTCAACAAACATTCATTCTTCATCTACAAAATTGGATCGGCTCGGTTCAACCATCATTTGTAGAATTAGAAGCTGATAGGACAATTGAATATTTTCACGGTTGAAGTTGGAAAACATTAAAAATGTCAACAACAGGGTTTGTTGTTGTTGCTTAATAGATTTCAAGTTTATTTCTTTAGCCACTCAAACATATCAATATTTGTTGAAAGATTTTATTGTTTTTATGTTTTCATTTTGCAATGGTCAATTGGTCAAAATTGACTTCGTCATTTGTGGAGATTAAAGGGGATCGGGATTGAATCCCGGCCACAAACGCCTTTTATCGGGAGACTATAAATACCCACAATATGTTATTTAAAAAGCAGATTCGTGGATGAATGTAATTCAGATCTCAAATTGAGACGTTTCCCTTAGAAATCCGAGCATCATATTTGCCATTTTTAAGTTTCAAGCAATTCTTGTGGTAGAATTGCACCCGAGCCATTCAATCAAGCCTTGATCAAGTTAGATTGTGGAGTGACTCAATTTAGAACAAGGTTCCAAATCTTGCTTCTAGATCTTCGATCGTAAGAGGTAATCTAATTCTAGCCTTATCTCTTGGTTGATCCAAATTTCGTATAAGGAGGTGTTAATTACTTTGATTCAAGAATTCTTGCTAAAACAAAAGCTTGGATCGTTGGGCTGAGGATTAGGGTTGCCTTATCAGTTTGGTATCAGAACTTAGGCTTACATCTTTGTGGCCGACTCTAGAATTGATTTTATCTTTCATTTCTACTCTTGTTTATTTTTTCTTTAAATTTGTCTATTTATTTTCTTGCTGTCATTTCGGCCATTATTCATCAACTTTTCACTTTTCTCTCATTTTCTTCCTAAAGATCACGTTGAGATCTTGAAAAAAAAAATCTTATCATATTTGTTCTTACGATTGTGATTATAAACGATATTTATCATTTTTTTTAGATCATTTGCATGTTTATTTGAAGATCAAATAAACTTTGATTCACATCTTTTTTCTTCATCCAACTAAATCTAGAATCGTTGTGTTTGATATATATATATATATATATATATTTTCTTTTCCTCATAATCTACGCTTGAAGATAACTTCTAAATTTCCCGAATTCTGTAAAAAGGAGAGTTAGATCGTTCTTAAAATCTTCACGTTCTTTCTTTTTGGAATTTTTTTTTAGTGTGCAATTATATCCAAAAATATCTTCGTGTCCCTTATTTTTTTTGTTCACGTCTTGTTTTATTTTGTTGTTATTTCATAATTAACTTATCTTGATTGCCTTGAATAGCTTGCTACTATCAGAATTGATTTACCGATATATTAGCCTACCTTGATCATAATTTAGTCACTTTCTCAAACAGCCTACCTTTGTGTGTATGAACACGAGTGTCCCTGAGTGTAAATCAATGAGTTGAGTGTGTGAGGTCCTAAACATATTCCACTACCGTTTGTACAATCATGAACCAAGATGGAGGAAATGAAGGGGAGATCAATGAAGTTAGGTGGAGAGAAGCATAGGTCGGAATAATTACTCGTTTGAATCAAGTTATTAGTACATTGACAGACCGGATGGAGCGAATTGAAATAGCCTTAGGTAATCTTCAAGGGAGGGAAGTACTCTTGAATGAAGGAGTTGAAAATGAAGAAGATGACAATGTCACCCTTTTAGCGGGACATAGTCCTAGGGGAGGGAGAGATGTCGGTCGAGGGAGAGGAAGAGTCAGAAAAAGGGGTAGAGAAATTTTAGCACCAAAAAGAATTGAGAGGGAGTACCAGTATGAGAGAGAAAAAGAAAAAGAAGTCGGGGGAGTAAAGCTAAAAATTCCAACTTTCTATGGGAAATCTGATCCAGAGAAGTATTTGCAATATGAGAGCAAAATTGAGCATGTCTTCGATTGCAACAATTTCAGTGAAGAAAAAAAGTTGAAGCTTGTTGTGGCTGAATTTTGTGATTACGCCATTATATGGTGGACATCTTTGAAATCAGAGTGGAGGAGAAATTATGAAGAACCAATTGAAACGTGGGAGGAATTGAAGACATTAATGAGAAAAAGGTACATTTCTAAGCATTATTCTTGAGTACTCAAGCAAAAACTCTATACTTTACAACAGGGATCCAAAAGTGTTGAAGAATATTATAAAGAAATGGAGACCCTTATGAATAGAGCATGTATTGATGAAGATGAGGAAGATACAATGACTAGATTTCTTGGTGGGTTAAACCGACAACTTGCTCATCAGGTGGATAGGCAAGCGTACTTTGATATGCAAGAATTGTTACACCTTGCTGTCAAAATCGAAGGGCAACTAGCTTGGGAGAAAGAGAACTCCAAGAGGTATGGTATTTCAAAGTCTACTACTTTCAACACTTGGAAAAAGAATGCAAATATTGAAAAGATAGATTTCAAAGTTTGAGGCAAGTATGATCATAACAAAAAGAACAAAGCTGAGACCTCCAAGGGTAAAGAGAAAGCGGAGGAATATAAGGAGATTCGAGAAAGAAATAGACATCAAATGTTGGAAATGTCAAGGAATTGGTCATCTTAGTCATGATTGTCCTAACAAGAGAGTCATGATCATCAAGAATGGACAAGTTGTCACAGATAGTGAGGAAAGTGACCATGATGAGCTAGTTGAAGAGGAAATCCAGGAGCATGAGAAGGAACTAGAAGATGGGAGTGATTTGGTACTTGTAACCAGAAAGAGTTTGAGGAAAAAGAGTTGGGTGAAAAAATAGAGAAAAGTCAACGAGAAAACCATAGTGAAAAAAAGAATGAAATTGGAGAAAAAGGAAAGAATGTGAGTTGTTTGGCTAGAGTTGGAGAGGTTAAAAGGGCAATGTTCTCACAAAAAACCATCTTTGTACTTGTGTACAAGGAAGGATGTTTGGTCTCTAACGATAATAATTTGTCTTTGCCTAGTATGTTTCAATCTCTTTTACAGGAATTTGATGACGTATTCCAAGATGAAGTCCCTAAAGGACTACCTCCAATTAGAGGTATTGAACATAAAATAGACTTCATTCCAGGGGCGATAATTCCTAATAAGCCAGCTTATAGAGCCAACCCAACTGAGACTGAAGAAATTCGAAGGCAAGTAGAGGAGCTTATGGAGAAGGGCTATATACGAGAGAGTTTGAGTCCATGTTCTGTACCAATCTTATTGGTGCCGAAGAAAGATGGAACATGGCGCATGTGCGTGGATTGTAGAGCCATCAACAAAATCACGGTAAAATATCAACATCCTATTCCTAGGCTAGACGATATGCTTGATGAATTGCATGGTTCATGTTTATTTACAAAGATTGACTTGAAATCTGGATATCATCAGATTAGAATGCATGTAGGAGACGAATGGAAAACCGCGTTCAAAACTAAGTTTGGATTGTATGAATGGCTTGTTATGCCTTTTGGGTTAACTAATGCTCCTAGTACATTTATTCTCTTAATGAATCATGTTTTGAGAGAATATTTAAGAAAGCATGTTGTTGTGTATTTTGATGATATTTTAATTTATTCAAAGACCTTGCATGAGCATGTGGAGCATGTTAAGTTAGTTTTAATTACACTTAGAAAAGAGAAACTTTATGCTAATTTTAATAAGTGTAGTTTTTGCATGAAAAAAGTTAACTTTCTTGGCTTCATAGTTGGTAAAAATGGAGTAGAAGTAGATGAAGAGAAATTTAAAGCAATGAGGGATTGGCCAACACCACAAAATGCAAGTGACGTTCGTAGTTTTCATGGGTTAGCTAGCTTCTATAGAAGATTTATAAAAGAGTTTAGCACCATAGCTGCACCATTGAATGACTTGGTGAAAAAGAATGTTGTTTTTAAATGGGGAAATATGCAAGAGAATGCATTTAATGAGCTTAAGAATAAATTAACCAATGCACCATTACTTCTCTTGCCTAACTTTGATAAAACTTTTGAAATTGAGTGTGATGCAAGTGGTTTGGGCATAAGTGCTGTTTTGATGCAAGATGGCAAACCCGTAATGTATTTTAGTGAAAAACTAAATGGGGCAGCATTGAACTATCCTACCTATGATAAAGAACTGTTTGCTTTAGTTCGCACATTGCAGGTGTGGCAACACTACTTATGGCCTAGAGAATTTGTGATCCACTCTGATCATGAAAGCTTGAAGTATCTTAAGGGTCAATGCAAAGTGGGTGGAGTTTAGTGAAACATTTCCGTATGTCATCAAATATAAGCAAGGTAAGGATAATGTGGTAGCTGATGCATTATCTAGAAGGTACAATCTTTTTACTTCTCTGTGCAAAAATTCATGGATTTGAGCATATTAAAGAATTATATCGAGATGACCACGACTTTGGAATTACTTATGCATCTTGTCTTACAAAAACAGCTGTAGATGATTATTATGTGTTTCATGAATTCTTATTTAAGAAAAGTAAGCTTTGTATTCCTAAATGCTCTATCCGAGATTTGCTTGTTAAAAAAGCACATAGTGGTGGCTTAATGGGACATTTTGTGATTAATAAAACTTATAATATGTTGCATGAACACTTCTTTTGGCTGAAAATGAAGCAGGGTGTTCATAAATTTTGTAGTCAATGCTTTAAATACAAAGAAACTAAATCTAGGTCACAACCAAATGGATTGTACACTCCTTTGAATGTACCTAATGAACCTTGGACTAATATATCTATGGATTTTGTTCTTGGTTTACCGCACACTAAAAAGGGTAAATATAGTATTTTTGTTGTGGTAGACAAATTTAGTAAGATGGCTCATTTTATTGCATGTAACAAGACGGACGATGCAAAACATGTTGCTGACTTATTTTTTAGGGAAGTAGTAAGATTACATGGAATCCCTAGAATAATTGTTAGTGATAGGGATGCTAAATTTCCAAGTCACTTTTGGAAAGTATTGTGGGGTAAATTTGGTACAAAATTGTTGTTTTCAACTACATGTCATCCTCAGACGAATGGACAAACTGAGGTGGTTAATAGAACATTAGGAGCATTGCTTAGAGCTATTATTTCTAAGAATATTAAGTCTTGGGATGAATGTTTGCCATTTGTAGAGTTTGCATATAATAGAGCAATTCATAGTACAACTCATTGTTCTCCTTTTGAAGTTGTTTATGGATTTAATCCACTTACGCCTCTTGATTTGCTTCCTATTCCTTCTAATATGTTTGTGAGTGACGCAGCCATAAGTGAGGCAGACTTGATCAAAACCTTGCACAAGGAGGTGAAGGAGAGAATTGAGACCCAAAATTTCAAAGTTGCTTCAAGGATTAACAAAGGACGGAAGGAAATCATTTTTAAACCTGGTGACGGGGTTTGGATACATGTTCGCAAGGAGCGATTCCCATCTCAACGGAAGACAAAGTTACATCCAAGAGGGGATGACCCTTATCAAGTCCTTGAATCTCGAATCCTTTTGAAGAGGGGGAAGATGATAAGAATCACGGTGTTCCAAATGTTCCAACAATAGGGATTGAATCTACACGAGTGAAGCCTAATAGATTTCAAGTTTATTTCTTTAGCCGCTCAAACATATCAACATTTGTTGAAATATTTTATTGTTTTTTTGTTTTCATTTTGCAATGGTCAATTGGTCAAAATTGACTTCGTCATTTGTGGAGATTAAAGGGGATCGAGATTGAATCCCAGCCACAAATGTCTTTTGTCGAGAGACTATAAATACCCACAATATGTTATGTAAAAAGCAGATTCGTGGATGAATGTAATTCATATCTCAAATTGAGACGTTTCCCTTAGAAATTCGAGCATCATATTTGCCATTTTTAAGTTTCAAGCAATTCTTGTGGTAGAATTGCACCCGAGCCATTCAATCAAGCCTTGATCAAGTTAGATTGTGGAGTGACTCAATTTAGAACAAGGTTCCAAATCTTGCTTCTAGATCTTCGATCGTAAGAGGTAATCTAATTCTAGCCTTATCTCTTGGTTGATCCAAATTTCGTATAAGGAGGTGTTAATTACTTCGATTCAAGGGTTCTTGCTAAAACAAAAGCTTGGATCGTTGGGCTGAGGATTAGGGTTTCCTTATCAATAACTCACTTAAGATTAAAATCGAGTCGCATATGATCATCATGTGAAATATTAATCTTCTCAATTAACAGATTTATTAAGATAGATTAAACATTTCTTGGTCCAGTCTTATACAAACTCATTGTTTAGGATACCCTCACTTACATGTTTCCACATAAACGATTTGGATCAAATCATTTGTAACGATTAAACACATCGTACCGTAATTATTATCATTCAATTCCCATATTATAACATATACATAACATATAGGAAGCATATCAATCCACAGACAATTCACACATATCAATATATATGACACGTGCAGAACCACAGGGCACGTGTCAACATCAAATATAATCATGCCGATAGTAAGGTCACTTATCTGGCTAGCTTAAGTCGTTGTCACGAATATATCTTTAATGAAAGTTCAATTCCGTCCTTTGAAAACCGAGTTAACCTATATGAGCCCATGACATTAATTTCAGGTTTGAACTCTACAACGTTATTTCTATAATTTACAATTGTCCATTGTTAAAAGTCTTGAAATGTTATATATCTATAATTATATTTTTATTAAAAATCTTAATTTTTATGGTTACTGTCTATAAAGTAGATACAGCTATTTCAAGTTATTTTGGGCCCTCTATATTTACTTTTCCCTCTATATTTACTTCTCCCCCTATATTTAGTTTGTGGTTTTTAATTCCCTAATCTTCTATATGTTGCATTTTAATTCTGTTATCATGTAATTCCAAATTTCTAGTTTCCAAATCTTTCCTTATCTTAGTGTTTCCTTGTCATTCTATCTTTAATGTATTCATTTGGCTACTGATAAAAATGTAATTCCAAATTTATAGTTTCCAAATCTTTCCTTATCTCAGTGTTTCCTTGGTCATTCTATTTTTAATCTATTCATTTGGCTACTGATAAAAATTTAATCTAATATTACTAATATGATGTGATTTACTAGAATTGTATAAATGATTGACGTTTAGTTTCTAACTCAAAACAAGAACATTGTAATAATTTAATAAAGATCTAACTATAATTAGTATAATTCGTTGTGATTTATAAAAAAATAGGATAAAAGAAAATGAAGATTTAATATATGTCTTATGGATCAGATCTATCTTCACATAAATTTACGTGAATCTCAACGGGTAAACGCCATTCTCATTTTTTTTCCTGAAGTAAAATCTGACCGTTATGGTTTTTCATTTTCTTTTTGCACTAACTGTTACTTTGTGGCGAAGGATAGGTTGAGGAGAGATAATTATGGGAAAGGATGAGAGATTAATGGAGAGAAGTGGGGAAAGTTTTTTTTTTTTTTTTTTTAATTAATTAATTTATTATTATTACTATTTTTTATAATTTTTTTATTTTTTTATTTCTTTATTTATTTTTGGGCTCTTACATTATATAGCTCTAAAAGAAACTTTAGTGCCCGAAAGTGTTTTAATCTTGGAATAACTCGGGTCCTTATTCTAAGAGTTCTTTGTCAAGTTTTCAAGTATCACTAGTGGTACGTAATTATAGGGGTATTTTAGTCATTTTACACCTACATTTGGTTTAGCCCGTTATCATAACGTAATGGTCACCAAATTTCGTACATAACCTTATCATGCCATATTGAGTCTTCTTCTAAAATTTCATGGACAACATAATTCATCTAAGGTTTGTGGCTCAGACATTTCATTGAAATAAATGTTCACGTGTACAATAAGGTTGGAAAACTTACATAATTCCTCACATATATATATATATTTTACTATGATTCCATCTACTAACACACCGCCTCGTGTCTACCCCCGTTCGGAGAACAGCGAGAAGCCTAGCACATCGTCCGATGTCTGGCTCTAATACCAAAGAGGACAATATCATGAAAAATAAGATATTGTCCCATCACGAGTGTAACGCTAGCAGATATTGTTCTCTTTAGGCTTTTCCCTTTCGAACTTCCCCTCAAGGCTTTAAAACGCGTCTACTAGGGGAAGGTTTCCACTCCCTTATAAAGGGTGGTTTGTTCTCCAACCCAACCAATGTGGGACATCACAATCCACCCCCCTTTGGGGCCCAGCGTTCTCGCTGGCACTCTTTCCTTCCTCCAATCGACGTGGGACCGCCCCCAAATCCACCCCCTTTGGGGCCCAGCATCCTTACTGGCACATTGCCTAATATGATAAGGAATCACTACAAGGAGAGTAAGATTCAAATTACCTTGTTGATCGAATATCTCAAGACAAGAACATTGTTTGAGATTTGAATCACTCCACAAGCAAGATCGATCATGTCTAGCTTGAATGATTCTTGTTGATCAAATATCTCAAACACTTGTTTGAGATTCGAATCACTCCACAAGCAAGATTGATCATGTCGAGCTTGAAGGATTCTACATGCAACCTAAACTACATAGAATTACAAAGAAAGTTAGTCATTGGCTAAAGAAAGCACAAATGCTTCTTTTACTATATTTTCCAAGTCTACCTACAAATAAACATACATGTCTTTATATAGCCTCAAAATGAAACTATTAAACATACATGTCTTTATATAGCCTCAAAATGAAACTATTAAAGGCATTCTAAGAGTTGTAACATTCATATTTAATGGCTATAATTAATCATTATGTAATTGTAACCTAAAATAAATAAAAAGTCTTAAAATACATTAATCAAATACAATAACTATTAATTACTCTAAAATGTAATCCACCCAAAATTTATAACATGAAACTTCATTCTTCTTCAATGTGCCATGAATTGAAATATCTTTTGATAATTTCAACAATATTTTCTTCCTATCTTCATTGAAGCATATTGTATGATTGATGTCTCTTGGTTCATATCATTCTCCACTTCTTCAAGAGGACTCGTCCTCGAATCTATTTATGAAATTTTGCTGCAAAAAATAAGTTATGGAAATACGAAGGACCTCACAACACTCTTTTTACACTCATTTACAAAAATGAAGCTCTCATTCTCACCTCTCAAAATTTTAAATAGAGCAAATATTGAATTTTGAACTTTGGGTAGATTAAAAACTAAAAAGATAAAAATAAATAAAAATCAAATTGAGAAGAAACGCAAAGGAAACATATATCCGATCTTGAGCCTGAAGCTCTGATACCAAATGATATGATAAGGAATCACTACAAGGAGAGTAAGATTCGGATTACCTTGTTGATCTAATATCTCAAGATAAGAACATTGTTTGAGATTCGAATCACTCCATAAGATAAAAACATCATCAACATATTTCCAACATGCATGGATACAACATCACATAAAACATGATCAACATATTTTTCAATAGTAAAAGAAACAAGAGTTTGTTGAGTTATCCGTACTTCCCCACAATCATTCAACCATTAAAGCTTGTAAGGTCTTGGATGTGGTTGTGTTTTTAAATTAAGTCTTTTGACCAGAATGGAACTCACAACATTGGTGCAACTACTGCTATCAATTACAACACTACAAGGTACAGATTGAACAAGACACCGAGTTTGAAACAAGTTCTCCCTTTGGTCTAGGCCGTCCTCCTTAATGTGGGTGTTTAGAGCTCGTCGAGTAACCAAAGATATATGTGTAGGGTCCTCTTCACTAAACTCCTCACTCTCATCAGTTTCCTCATTTATGTCGTCATGTGCCTCATCATCCGTAACAATTTCTCCCTCCTTGATGGTCATAATTCTTGCATTTGGGCAATCTCTACTGTAGTGTCCTACCCCTTGACATCTCCAACACTTTAAATCTCTATTTCGAACATTAGAATTTTCTACTTTTTCTTTCCCTGTTCTAGAACTCTCCCCTTTCTCAAATTTAGCTTGAGACTTCTCATTAATCTCTTGATTTCTATGCTTATAATCAATATTCTTACTATCCCTTTTCCATGTAGAAATAGAATTGGGAAAAGTTTTAGAAGAATACCATTGAGACCTTCGTTGGATTTGCCTCTCGATCTTAATTGCAATGTGCAACAACTCCTCAATATTAGAATAAAGGCTATAAATCAGTCTTGTCCGCAATCTCTGTGTTTAACCCATTAAGAAACCATGCCATGAGAGCCTCCATGTCCTCATCGAGTTCAAGTCGTTCCATCAATGTATCCATCTCCTTGTAATAATCCTCCACAGATTTGCGTCCTTGTTTCAATGCTTGAAGCTTTTGCGCCATGTCCCGTTGAAAATATTGTGGAACAAAATGCTTCCTCATGGACTCTTTGAACTCGACCCATGAATCAATTGGTGCTTAAAGATTTCTTCTCCTACTTGACATCAATTTATCCCACCAAATTTGAGCATATTGTTTGAATTGAGCAAAGCATAACAGTACCTTCTTTTCATCACTAAAATTATGACAGTTGAACACCGACTCCACCATTTTCTCCATTCAAGGTGCTCCTCTTGATCGGTTTTGCCATAAAACTTGGGAAGTTTTAATTTGATGCTCTCCATGTTACGATCAATTCGAAAATCATAAGGAACTCGTTGTTGTAAATTATGATACCTTCTTCCATGGTCTCTCCCTCGCATCAAGCCATGACCAACCGCATGTGGATTACCCTCGTGGTGATCAGAATTGTCGCCCTCATGTGTATCACTTGAGGGCGTAGGTAGTGGAATCCTCTGTCGAGCTTGATTTTGAATCTCCAATCTGCCTATTCTATCAGTCAACTCTTCTATTCCTCGACTTAGTCTTTCCATGGTTCGTTGTTGTGCTTCTCTCAATCGTGCATCAGTAATGTCAGTATTGTTGTCTGGATTTTCCATGCTACAAAAGAAAGGTAAAAGAAAAAAAGGACCTCACAAGCGATCCCTCACGTGTATTCACTCGTAAATGTAGTTCACTCGTGTTTAGCACTCAAAACTCGAATCAATGTGTCACTCTCTTACAAACTCACCCTCACAATTGAGCACACACAAATCACACTCCAAAGAACAAATTGGGATGTGAGACAAACTATGTTATAGAGCTAAATGCAATTCAAAGTGAATAGACAGCACACTCAACACATTCACAAGGTTATTGAAGGAGCAATCCGAATAACGACAAAGAAACGAATTAAAGAAAGAAAATGATTAAAGACTAATTTAGACGTAGTAACATATGAGAGTTACATATAATAATCAAGAGGAAAAAAAGAAAGACATTTAACATCAATAAGCTTTCTTTCTTTCAATGGTTTTTTTTCTTCTGATTGGCAAAATCTAATCAATTTACCAACAAGAAAATTGATTTAGAAGATCTTAAAGAAGAACAAAGTGTTAAGATCCAGATCTAACACTTTAAAGAACATAAGATTTTTTTTTTTTTTTTTATATATTTTTGTGATAGAACATGAACATTCTTCACAAACTGAGAAAAAAAATTATAAGAGAATTAAAAGAGATAAGCGCAATGAAACATATATCCGATCTTGAGCCTGAAGCTCTGATACCAAATGATATGATAAAGAATCACTACAAGGAGAGTAAGATTCAGATTACCTTGTTGATCGAATATCTCAAGACAAGAACATTGTTTGAGATTCGAATCACTCTACAAGCAAGATCGATCATGTCTAGCTTGAATGATTCTTGTTGATCAAATATCTCAAACACTTGTTTGAGATTCGAATCACTCCACAAGTAAGATTGATCATATCGAGCTTGAAGGATTCTACATGCAATCTAAACTACATAGAATTGCAAAGAAACTTAGCCATTGGCTAAACAAAGCACAAATTCTTTTACTATATTTTTCAAGTCTACCTACAAATAAACATACATGTGTTTATATAGCCTCAAAATGAAACTATTAAAGGCATTCCAAGAGTTGTAACATTCATACTTAAATGACTATAATTAACCATTATGTAATTGTAACTTAAAGTAAATAAAAAGTATTAAAATACATTAATCAAATACAATAACTATTAATTACTCTAAAATGTAATCCACCCAAAATTTATAACATGAAACTTCATTCTTCTTCAATGTGCTATGAATTGAAATATCTTTTGATAATTTCAACAATATTTTCTTCATATCTTCATTGAAGCATATTGTATGATTGATGTCTCTTGGTTCATATCACTGCCTCATGTGTACCCCCCTTCGGGGAACTGCGAGAAAGCTGGCACATCGTCCGGTGTCTGGCTCTGATACCAACTGTAACGACCCTAAAATTTTATCTATTTAATCTAAGGTCATTACTATACCTTGAAATGCGGAATATACATTAAATGGCCCATGTTCATAAATGCGACTTACACTCGCCTTTTATTACCTCGTGAAAGAGAATTACAAGGGAAAGAAAGGAAAAGAACATAAAACATTATTGAGATAAAGGAAAAGGAACAAAACCGAAATGAATGTTTTATTCTACCCTATGGTTTATTATGCAAATACAAATCAACCTATACTAACCTATACTAATGATGCAAACCGAATTCAACCTAGACTATGAAATGGAAAAACAACTACCCTATGCATGTGCCACGGTCCCAGGGTGTACGATGCCGCCGTCGATGTCACATGGGTGCCTTGCCCTTATCCGAAAAAGTAAAGTAGCACGAGGCTTGAGTATTTCTAGAATACTCAGTAAGTGACCCCCTATCGGGGTTATGCAATAATCACACGCAATGAAATGATGGGACCTATAGTTTTGTTTCGTTTCGTTTTCCATACGGTGCTGTCCTAACGGGTAATCATTGACATGTACTACATACTCTACACACAGCTCATACGTGCGAGTATGGGCTCATTAGCTAGTTCGCACACCGCTAGGCCACTTTCCTTATCCGGTGGGCATACTCTAGGAGCCCCTTATGCTGGGACCCGTTAAAACTAAAACCGTCACGGCAGCTCTATGCAAAGCATAACGATCGTTGTACTGCCATTGGATGTATGCGTCCATATCCTCGTGATGGGATAGGGATATCCCCTAGATGCATGAACACACAATATGCATGAGGTCCCCACTAGTCCTACATTTAACATTAATGAACATGACCCCTTGTCATGTTTCATGCTTACATGTCATTCTCATTTTCATTTCTTTACGTATCATACATATTCCTATCGGGGTTATTTTTCCATGCAGTTTACCGTATTTCATGTCATACAATTCATGTTGTTTACATTCAAGTATTTCATACAATCATACCATAATCATTCAGGAACCACATATCGTCACATGCATATCATATCACATCAAATAGAGCAGCATACATAGCATACATTCACATTCACATGAGTTCGTACTTAAGCCCATTAAACTGACATACAATTCAATGACACGTGCAAATCCACGGGCACATGCCAACATACAACAATTAACGCGTAACCTACGACGGGTGAGCCACTTACCTGGTTAGCTTAAGTTGGTATTACGTATATATCCTTAATGAAAGTTTAATTCCGTCTTTTGAAATCCAAGTCAACCTATGTGAGCCCATGACATCAGTTTCAAGTTTGAACTCTATAAAATTATATCTCTGATATTTCCTGTTAGACTAGAAGTGATTGACCAGAAGTGTCAGCTCCATCAACAACTCTTGTTGAAGAACCAGCTTGATCAACAACTCTTGTTGTTGTATCAGTAGCTTTTTTAGAAATCTCACTTAATACTAGTTTGCTGCAAGGTTGATGATTTCTTACATGGTCTTCCTCTAAGAATGTTGCTTTTGTTGATACAAAAACACTCTATTTTCTTGAGAGTAATAAAACAAACCACCTTTCGTCTCTTTGGGGTATCCTACGAATAGACATAATTTTGAACGACGTTCTAATTTCTTGGGGTTTTGCAACAACACATGTGCTGGACATCCCCAAATTTTGAAGTGACGTAAACTACCTTTACGCCCTTTCCATAACTCATAAGGTGTTTCTGAAAAACTCTTAGTAAGAACCATGTTCAAAGTGTATGTAGCAGTCTCCACTACATATCCCCAAAACGGATTGGGTAATTGAGCGAAACTCATCATAGACCGAACCATGTCTAACAAAGTTCTATTTCTCCTTCCTGATACACCATTTTGTTGAGGCATACCAGGGGCAGAGAGTTGAGACCTTATTCCATGTTCTATCATATAGTCCTAAAATCTTAAGTCCATGTACTCTCCTCCTCGATCTGATCAAAGTGTTTCAATAGTTTTACCTAATACATTCTCAACCTCAGTCTTATACTCTCTGAATTTTTCAAGAGTTTCGAACTTGTGACGCATTAGGTAAAGATAGTCATACCTTGAATAATCATCAATAAAATTGATGAAATATTCATACCCTCCTCGTGCTTTGACATTCATTGGACCACAAAGATTTGTATGCACGAGTTCTAAGGTTTCTTTGGCTCTATAACCTTTTTCGGAAAACGATCGTTTAGTCATTTTACCCTCAAGACAAGACTCACATGTAGGTAAAGAGTTTTCTTCTAACTCATTTAGAAGTCCTCTTTTAGCCAATCTCTCAATCCAATTGAGATTAATGTGGCCTAGTGATAAGGCAACCCTAATCCTCAGCCCAACAATCCAAATTTTTGTTGAAGCAAGAACCCTTGAATTAAAAGTAATTAACACCTCCTTATACGAAATTTGGATCAACCAAGAGATAAGGCTAGAATTAGATTACCTCTTACGATCGAAGATCTAGAAGCAAGATTTGGAAACCTTGTTCTAAATTGAGTCACTCCACAATCTAACTTGATCAAGGCTTGATTGAATGACTCAGGTACAATTCTACCACAAGAATTGCTTGAAACTTAGAAATGACAAATATGATACTCGGATTTCTAAGGGAAACGTCTCAATTTGAGATCTGAATTACATTCATCAACGAATCTGTTTTTTACATAACATATTGTGGGTATTTATAGTCTCCTAACAAATGACGTTTGTGGCCGAGATTTAATCCCGATATGTTTGTGGACGGGATTTATTCCCGATCCCCTTTAATCTCCACAAAGAATAAGTCAAATTGACCATTTGACATTTACATAATTTATGAAATTAAACATAGTTTTTTCTAACAAATGTTGATGTGCATGAGTAGTTAATGCGACAGACTTGAAATCAATTGAACTCTTCGCGCGTAGGTTCGATTAGAATTCTGTTGTTGACATATTTTTCTAGTAGGACACTCACAAAAATATTAGAAGGAAACTAGTAGGACACTCACAAAAATATTAAAATAGTGGGAAATTAGTAGGACATTCACAAAAATATTAGAAGGAAATTAGAATTCTGTTCTATTCTAACATATTATTCTAGTAGGACACTCACAAAAACACTCATAAAAATATTAGAAGGAAACTAGTAGGACACTCACAAAAATAAAATATTAGAAGAAAACTAGTAGGACACTGTCCCAAAAATATTAGAAGGAAACGAAATTAGTAGGACACTAACAAAAATATTATAAGGAAATTAAGGAAATAAACTACTTTCTTTATACTTTCTTAAAGAATAAGTCAGCCGCATGCTTTGCATAATCCATAAATCTATCTGCCACATGCTTCATCTTCGGCCAACAAAAGAGTTTATGCAACAACTTATAAACTTTATTAATCCTAAGATGTCCCATTAAGGCACCACCATATGCTTCTGATATGAACCAAGAGACATCAATCATACAAGATGCTTCAATGAAGAAGTGAAGAAAATATTGTTGAAATTATCAAAAGATATTTCAATTCATGCCACATTGAAGAATAATGAACTTTTATGTTATAAATTTTGGATAGATTACAATTTAGAGTAATTTAGAGTTATTGTATTTCATTTATGTATTTTAAGACTTTTTATTTACTTTAGGTTACAATTACATAATGGTTAATTATGACCATTAAGTATGAATGTTACAACTCTTGGAATGCCTTTAGTAGTTTTATTTTGAGGCTATATAAAGCCATGTATGTTGTATTTGTAAGAGACTTGGAAAATATAGTAAAAGAAGCATTTGTGCTCTTCTTTAGTCAATGGCTAAGTTTCTTTGCAATTCTATGTAGTTTAGGTTGCATGTAGAATCATTCAAGCTCGATAATATGAATCAAGAGACATCAATCATACAAGATGCTTCAATGAAGATGAGAAGAAAATATTGTTGAAATTATCAAAAGATATTTCAATTCATGCCACATTGAAGAATAATGAACTTTTATGTTATAAATTTTGGATAGATTACAATTTAGAGTAATTTAGAGTTATTGTATTTCATTTATGTATTTTAAGACTTTTTATTTACTTTAGGTTACAATTACATAATGGTTAATTATGACCATTAAGTATGAATGTTACAACTCTTGGAATGCCTTTAGTAGTTTTATTTTGAGGCTATATAAAGCCATGTATGTTGTATTTGTAAGAGACTTGGAAAATATAGTAAAAGAAGCATTTGTGCTCTTCTTTAGTCAATGGCTAAGTTTCTTTGCAATTCTATGTAGTTTAGGTTGCATGTAGAATCATTCAAGCTCGATAATATGAATCAAGAGACATCAATCATACAAGATGCTTCAATGAAGATGAGAAGAAAATATTGTTGAAATTATCAAAAGATATTTCAATTCATGCCACATTGAAGAATAATGAAGTTTTATGTTATAAATTTTGGGTAGATTACAATTTAGAGTAATTTAGAGTTATTGTATTTCATTTATGTATTTTAAGACTTTTTATTTACTGTAGGTTACAATTACATAATGGTTAATTATGACCATTAAGTATAAATGTTACAACTCTTGGAATGCCTTTAATAGTTTCATTTTGAGGCTATATAAAGCCATGTATGTTGTATGTGCAAGAGACTTGAAAAATATATAATAAAAGAAGTATTTGTGCTTTCTTTAGCCAATGTGATAAGATAAGGAACCACTACAAGGGGAGTAAGTTTATTACATTTGGGTACATTATTACATTTGCTAAAACTGATTGGATTAAACAGGATTAAGTCAAATCACTAATAGAATTTTCTTTATATCACAGCATGACAAACTCAATAGTACAATTACTCGCTTCTGAGAAATTAAACGGCGAAAATTACGCAACTTGAAAATCAAACCTAAACACAATACTGGTAATTGATGATTTAAGGTTTGTTTTAACTGAGGAATGTCCTCCAAACCCCAGCTCAAATGCAAACTGAACAGTTCGGGATGCGTATGACAGATGGATAAAGGCAAATGACAAAGCTCGAGTGTACATTCCAGCCAGCATATATGATGTTTTGGCTAAGAAACACGATGTTATGGGTACTGCTAAAGAGATTATGGAATCTCTAAAAGGGATGTTTGGACAACCGTCCTTCTCCATTCGACATGAAGCCATAAAATACATTTACAACTGCCGTATGCAAGAAGGGACCTCAGTTAGAGAACATGTCCGGGACATGATGGTCCATTTCAATGTGGCAGAAGAAAATGAAGTTGTCATTGATGAGAAGAGTCAAGTCAGTTTTATCATGGAGTCTCTTCCGAAGAGCTTCTTCCAATTCCGCACAAATGTGGTGATGAACAAAAATAGAATATAACTTGACTGCTCTTCTCAATGAGCTATAGACTTATCAGTCACTCTTAACGAACAAGGGACGTACAAGAGAAGCAAATGTTGCTATCTCTAAGAAATTACAATGAGGATCGTCCTCCAAAAATAAGTCTGAACCTTCAACTTGTAAAAGTGTTTTGATGAAGAAGAAGGGTAAAGGGAAAAATAAGATTCCTACTAACTGCAAACACAAGGCTCAAAAGGAAGATAAAGGAAAATGTTTCCATTGCAACGAAAATGGGCAATAGAATAGAAACTGCCCAAAATACCTTGCAAAGAAGAAAGCTGAAAAGACATAACAAGGTAAATATGATTTACTCGTTGTAGAAATATGTTTAGTAGAGTATGATAACTCAACTTGGATACTAGATTCAGGGGCCACTAATCATATTTGTTCTTTTTACCAGAAAACTAGCTCCTGGAGAATGCTTGTAGACGGCGAGATAACACTCAGGGTTGGAACAGGAGAGGTTGTCTCAGCAAGATCAGTAGGAAATTTAAAGTTGTTTTTTGGAGATAGATTCATTATATTAGATAATGTACTTTTTGTTCCAGGAATGAAAATAAATCTAATATCTATCTCTTGTTTATTAGAACAATTGTATAAAGTATCTTTTGAAATCAATGAAGTGTTCATTTGCAAAAGAGGTATTCATATTTGTTCTGCAAAGCTAGAAAACAACTTATATATGTTAAAACCGAGCAAAACAAAAACTATTTTAAATACCGAGATGTTTAAAACAGTTGAAACTCAAAATAAACGACAAAAGATTTCTCCTAATACCTACCTTTTGCACTTAAGACTAAGCCACATTAATCTCAATAGGATTGAGAGATTGGTTAAAAGAGAACTTCTAAATAAGTTAGAAGACAACTCTTTACCTCCATGTGAGTCTTGTCTTGAGGGTAAAATGACTAAACGATCACTTTTCAAAAAAGGTTATAGAGCCAAAGAAACCTTAGAACTCGTGCAACAGATCTCTATCGTTCAATGAATGTCAAAGCAAGAGGAGGGTATGAATATTTCATCAGTTTTATTGATGATTATTCAAGGTATGGCTATCTTTACATAATGCGTCACAAGTTCGAATCTCTTGAAAAATTCAGAGAGTATAAGACTGAGGTTGAGAATCTATTAGGTAAAACTATTAAAACACTTCGATCAGATCGAGGAGGAGAGTACATGGACTTAAGATTTCAGGACTATATGATAGAACATGGAATAAAGTCCCAACTCTCAGCCCCTGGTATGCCTCAACAAAATGGTGTATCAGAAAGGAGAGATAGAACTCTGTTAGACATGGTTCGATCTATGATGAGTTTCACTTAATTACCCGATCCGTTTTAGGGATATGCAGTGGAGACTGCCATATACATTTTGAACATGGTTCCTACTAAGAGTGTTTCAGAAACACCTTATGAGTTATGTAAAGAGCGTAAAGGTAGTTTACATCACTTCAGAACTTGGGGATGTCCAACACATGTGTTGTTGCAAAACCCCAAGAAATTAGAACGTCGTTCAAAATTATGTCTATTCGTAGGATACCCCAAAGAGACGAAAGATGGTTTGTTTTATGACCCTCAAGAAAATAGAGTGTTTGTATCAACAAACACTACATTCTTAGAGGAAGACCACGTAAGAAATCATCAACCTCGCAGTAAACTAGTATTAAGTGAGATTTGTAAAGAAGCTACTGATAATACAACAAGAGTTGTTGATCAAGCTGGTCCTTCAACAAGAGTTGTTGATGAAGCTGACACTTCTGGTCAATCCCATCCTTCTCAAGAGTTGAGAATGCCTCGACGTAGTGGGAGGGTTATAACTCAACCCGATCGTTACTTGGGTTTCACAAAAACTCAAGTCATCATACCTGATGATGGCGTTGAGGATCCATTGACCTATAAATAGGCAATGAATGATGAAGATAGAGATCAGTGGATCAAAGCCATGAATCTTGAAATGGATTCAATGTACTTCAATTCAGTCTGGGAACTTGTAGATCAACCAGATGGGGTAAAACCTATTGGTTGCAAATGGATCTATAAGAGAAAACGATACCAAAACTGGTAAGGTACAAACCTTTAAAGCTCGACTTGTAGCAAAGGGTTGCACCCAAAGAGAGGGGGTCGACTATGAAGAAACCTTATCTCCTGTTGCTATGCTTAAATCGATTAGAATACTCTTGTCTATTGCCACATTTTATGATTATGAAATTTGGCAAATGGATGTTAAGACAGCCTTTCTAAATGACAATCTTGAAGAGAGTATCTATATGGCTCAACTAGAGGGGTTCATTGAACAGGATCACAAGCATAGAGTTTGCAAGCTTAAAAGATCCATTTATGGGTTGAAGCAAGCATCTCGATCCTGGAATATAAAGTTTGATACCGCGATCAAATTTTATGGCTTTAAACAGAATGTTGACAAACCTTGTGTTTATAAAAGGATAGTCAACTCTACAGTAGCTTTCCTAGTGTTGTACGTTAACGATATTCTACTCATTGGGAATGATGTGGGATTTCTGACTGACATTAATTAAGCATTGGCTAGCGACACAATTCCAAATGAAAGATTTGGGAGAGACTCAGTTTGTTCTTGGAATCCAAATTGTTCGGAATCGCAAGAACAAGACACTAGCATTGTCTCAGGCATCGTATATCGACAAAATGTTGATTCGATATAAGATGCAAGACTCCAAGAAAGAATTATTACCTTTCAGGCATGGAGTTCATTTGTCGAAGGAACAAAGTCCTAAGACACCTCAAGAAATTGAGGATATGAGACACATTCCCTATGCATCAGCAGTCAGTAGTTTGATGTATGCCATGCTATGTACCCGACCTGTCATATGCTATGCTGTGGGAATTGTCAGCAGATATCAGTTCAATCCGGGACGTGCTCATTGGACTGTCGTTAAGAATATCCTCAAGTATCTTAGGAGAACGAGGGACTATATGCTAATGTACGGTGCTAAGGATCTGATCCTTACAGGGTACACTGACTCAGATTTTCAGACGATGTAGATTCGAGGAAATCGACATTAGGATCTGTCTTCACTTTGAACAGAGGAGCAATAATATGGAAAAGCATAAAGCAAAGTTGCATTGATGATTCCACCATGGAGGCTGAGTATGTTGCTGCTTGTGAAGCAGCGAAAGAATCTGTATGGCTTAGGAAGTTCTTAACTGATTTGGAAGTTGTTTAAAATATGCATCTTCCCGTCACTCTTTATTGTGATAACAGTGGAGCAATTGCAAATTCGAAAGAACCAAGAAGCCATAAGCGAGGAAAACATATTGACCGCAAATATCATCTCATAAGGGAGATTATGCAACGAGGAGATGTGATCGTCACACAGATAGCTTCGGAGCAAAACATTGCTGATCCATTTACAAAGCCCCTCACGGCTAAAGTGTTTGAAGGGCACCTAGTGAGTCTAGGACTACGAGTTATGTAATCTAGGGCAAGTTGGAGAAAAGGCATGGTATGTGATGCCCTAGTTTATTGTATTTATCTCTCTACTCAACATTGTTGAGTTTTATGTCCTAAAACTCATAGTTTGTAAACAAAGACATATTCTATTTTCAATAAAGTTATTATTGATGTTTATTCAGTAAAGATTGTTATTGAATAAACTGAACTTTACGATCATTAATCTAAATCCAATAAACTAAGAACACTCTGGCTATAGTATGATTACTTGAACTATATGTAGAGACATAAAAGTGGATCAAGTTCAAGTATATAGTCAAAATGATCTATAGTATAAGGATAAAACTGAGTATCTTATTCTGGAGACACTATGGATGCGGCCCACTTTTGTATATGATATAAACAATGTGATCACTAAATTGTACATGTGGAGACATGTGAGTGGGGGCGTCCTATGCAATGAATATTGCATAAGATCGGACCATGAAGAAAATCACTCTCTCTTTATAATGTCGTTTACTGTTGAGACTGATTTTCTTTTCATTCGATAACCTAGGTAACTCGATCTTAATCCTGAGCTAACCATGAACTCCTGTTCATTCGGAATTATTCTTAGATTTGCATGGGTGAGAGTGGCTCGAGTTCGTCGACTCAATAGGCCTCCCATTTCAGGGGTAAGACTGGGTGAATAGCTGGGGACGTGGGGTGCAAGATGGAATTCGCTCCTACCCACTTTTAGGGATAGAAGAGAGGTAGTTCCCTTAAGTACTGACTCCAGGTCTTGAACAGGGGGCCCCACCCACTCATTGGCCTGAGAGAGATTTGGTTTACTAGTTGGACCACAAACCAATTGTTCATAAGAGGATCTGTGGGACATAAGGAACAAGAAGTAACTTCAGGGATAAAACGACTAATTGACCCAGCTCTAGTTACGAACAACCTGTGAAGGATCGACTTACTAATCATGGTTATATCAAATGGACAGAAATGTATCTATAGTGAGGGGAGTGCAACTACTAGGCTATAGTGGAGTGTCCTAGTAGTTAACGAATGTTGGTTAACAAGGTTAATGAGTTTAACCAGTTAATCTTGGATCGTTGAAGCCCATGATCTATAGGTTCATTAGGTCCCTCTACTAGCTCATATCGGACTAAACCATAAAACAGTGTGACGAGTGAGTTCGAACTGTTCAAATTCAAATTAGGGAATATGCGCTACATATATACAATATATTTAACTGCATTTTTGTTTTATTTACGAATTAAACAAAAAGAGAGAATTTGAGATATTTAAATAATATTTAAATATCTTAATCAATTATGTGTCGGAATTGATTGGGATATGCATTTGAATTAATATTAAATATTAATTAAATAGTTTAATTAATCATATAATGTTAATTTAATTTGAAATTAATTATTCAAATTAATTGGTTAATTAAAATGAAGTCAAAATGTTGACTTAAATGGAAAAATCCATGTTAGTGGAATTTTGAGGTGTCAAAATTTGGTTAACTCAAACATGCATGTTTGCCACATAATCCAAACATTTGAGTGAAATTTTGAGTGTCAAAATTTGGTGATCTCAAATTTGCATGAACATGCAAACATGACTCTTTAAATAGAGTGATCATGGTACATGGAAGATCTTCTTTCTTGAAAAAGACCTTGAGAAAATTCTCACAAGCTCTCTCTTCATATATACTAAATCCCTCCCAAGTTTAGTCACTCACCGGATTCCACAATCCCGTTCTAAGGCCAAAGGATAGTGGAGAAGACACTAGTGGTGGTTCGAAACCGGTTCGTGAGGAAAAAGGAATTTGAACTACAAAAGGTTAGTATTCAAATTCATTAAGTTTTAATACTTATGAACATGTTAGTTATTTACTATAATTGATGTTCTAAAAGTACCTAAGATCCAAATTGCTTCCGCATGTGTAATATTAACACCATCAAAGCTCTAATAGCAAATGATAAGATAAGGAATCACTACAAGGAGAGTAAGATTCGGATTACCTTGTTGATCGAATATATCAAGGCAAGAACATTGTTTGAGATTCGAATCACTCTACAAGCAAGATTGATCATGTCTAGATTGAATGATTCTTGTTGATCAAATATCTCAATGCAATAACACTTGATTGAGATTCGAATCACTCCACAAGCAAGATTGATCATGTCGAGCTTGAATGATTCTACATGCAACCTAAACTACATAAAATTGCAAATAAACTTAGGCATTTGTTAAAGAAAGCACAAATGCTTCTTTTATATATATTTTCCAAGTCTACTTACAAATGCAACATACATGGCTTTATATAGTCTCAAAATGAAACCACTAAAGACATTCCAAGAGTTGTAACATTCATTCTTAATAGCCTTAATTAACCATTATGTAATTGTAATCTAAAGTAAATAAAAAGTCTTAAAGTACATTAATGAAATACAATAACTCTAAATTACTCTAAATTGTAACCCACCTAAAATTTATAACATGAAACTTCATTCTTCTTCAATATGGCATGAATTGAAATATCTTCTGATAATTTCAACAATATTTTATTCACTTCTTCATTGAAGCATATTGTATGATTGATGTCTTTTGGTTCATATCATTCTCCACTTATTCAAGAGGATTCATCCTTGAATCTATTTGTGAAACTTTGCTGCAAAAAATAAGTTATGGAAATACAAAGGACCTCACAACACTCTCTCACGTGTATACACTCAAGGAATTTTAGGCCACTCTGTTTGCACTCATGTACACAAATGAAGCTCTCATTCTCACCTCTCAAATTGTTTTAGTAGAGCCCAGATTGGATTTTTTATTTTGGGTTTATTAAAAACTATAAAAATAAAGACAAATTGAAAAGAAACACAAAGGAAACATATATCCGATCTTGAGCCTGAAGCTCTGATACCAAATGATAAGATAAGGAATTACTACAAGGGAAGTAAGATTCAGATTACCTTGTTGATCGAATATCTCAAGATAAGAACATTGTTTGAGATTCGAATCACTCCACAAGCAAGATCGATCATGTCTAGCTTGAATGATTATTGTTGATCAAATATCTCAAGACAAGAACACTTGATTGAGATTCGAATCACTCCACAAGCAAGATTGATCATGTCGAGCTTGAATGATTCTACATGCAACCTAAACTACATAGAATTGCAAAGAAACTTAGCCATTGGCTAAAGAAGAGCACAAATGCTTCTTTTACTATATTTTTCAAGTCTCTTACACATACAACATACATGGCTTTATATAGCCTCAAAATGAAACTACTAAAGTCATTCCAAGAGTTGTAACATTCATACTTAATGGCCATAATTAACCATTATGTAATTGTAACCTATAGTAAATAAAGTCTTAAAATACATAAATGAAATACAATAACTCTAAATTGTAACCCACCCAAAATTTATAACAATCAAACTTCATTCTTCTTCAATGTGGCATGAATTGAAACATCTTTTGATAATTTTGACAACCTTTTCTTCACATCTTCATTGAAGTATATTGTATGATTGATGTCTTTTGGTTCATATCATTCTCCACTTCTTCAAGAGGATTCGTCCTCGAATCTATTTGTGAAACTTTGCTGCAAAAAATAAGTTATGGAAATACAAAGGACCTCACAACACTCTCTCACGTGTATACACTCAAGGAATTTTAGGCCACTCTGTTTGCACTCATGTACACAAATGAAGCTCTCATTCTCACCTCTCAAATTGTTTTAGTAGAGCCCAGATTGGATTTTTTATTTTGGGTTTATTAAAAACTATAAAAATAAAGACAAATTGAAAAGAAACACAAAGGAAACATATATCCGATCTTGAGCCTGAAGCTCTGATACCAAATGATAAGATAAGGAATTACTACAAGGGAAGTAAGATTCAGATTACCTTGTTGATCGAATATCTCAAGATAAGAACATTGTTTGAGATTCGAATCACTCCACAAGCAAGATCGATCATGTCTAGCTTGAATGATTATTGTTGATCAAATATCTCAAGACAAGAACACTTGATTGAGATTCGAATCACTCCACAAGCAAGATTGATCATGTCGAGCTTGAATGATTCTACATGCAACCTAAACTACATAGAATTTCAAAGAAACTTAGTCATTGGCTAAAAAGAGTACAAATGCTTCTTTTACTACATTTTCCAAGTCTACTCACAAATACAACATACATGGCTTTAGCCTCAAAATGAAACTACTACTACTAAAGGCATTCCAAGAGTTGTAATATTCATACTTAATTACCATAATTAACTATTATATAATTGTAACTTAAAGTAAATAAAAAGTCTTAAAATATATTAATGTAATACAATAACACTAAAGTACTCAAAATTGTAATCCACCCAAAATTTATAACATGAAACTTCATTCTTTTTCAATGTTGCATGAAGTGAAATATCTTTTGATAATTTCAACAATATTTTCTTCACATCTTCATTGAAGTATATTGTATGATTGATGTATCTTGGTTCATATCACATGATGTCCATAAGTTTTGTAGCAAATTTTTTAAACGCAAAGAAACTAAATCTAGATCACAACCAAACGGATTTTATCCTTTGAATGTACCTAACAAACCTTGGACTAATATATCTATAAAATTTGTTCTTGGTTTACTTGCACACTAAAAAGGGTAAATATTATATTTTTTTTTGGCAGATAGATTTATTAAAATTAGTCGAAATGGATGATGCAAAGCATGCTGCTGACTTATTCTTTTTGTATTTTTGTTGTGGTGGATAGATTTATTAAAATGAGTCGAAATGGATTGAAGAGGGGGAAGATGATAAGAATCACGGTGTTACAAATGGACCTATTGCCAAGAAGATTCAAAAAAATGTCATGAAAATTCAAAAATGTTGCTTACTTATTCTTTATAGATTTATCAAAACATTTCAGAAAGAGGTGAAGGAAAGAAGGTGATGATTATTCTGATTTGAGAACGAATCTTTTTGAAGAGGGGAAAGATGATAAGAATCACGGTGTTCCAAATGGACTCCTTAATGGAGTAGATTTGATAAAAACATTTCAGAAGGAGGTGAAGGAAAGAAGGTGATGATTTTTCTAATTCGAGGATGAATCTTTTTGAAGAGGGGGAAGAAGAGATTTGATCAAAACATTTCAAAAGGAGGTGAAGGAAAGAAGGGGAAGAAGAGATTTGATCAAAACATTTCAAAAGGAGGTGAAGGAAAGAAGGTGATGATTTTTCTAATTCGAGGACGAATCTTTTTGGAGAGGGGGAAAAGATTTGATCAAAACATTTCAGAAGGAGGTGAAGGGGATGATTTTTCTGATTCGAGGACGAATCTTTTTGGAGATGGGGAAAAGATTTGATCAAAACATTTCAGAAGGAGGTGAAGGGGATGATTTTTCTGATTCGAGGACGAATATTTTTGAAGAGGGGGAAGATGATAAGAATCACGGTGTTCACCTATTGCCAGGAAGATTTAAAAAGTGTCATGAAAATGATTCAAAAGATGTAATTGATTTCAAGCCTGTAGCATTAGTCAGGCAAGCATATCAACATTTATTAGAAATGATTATTTTTAATTTCATAAAATATGTAAAGTTAAATGGTCAATTTGACTTCGTCTTTTGTGAAGATTAAAGGGGATCGGGAATAAATCCCGACCACAAAGTCTTATCGAGAGACTATAAATACCCATAATATGTTATCTAAAAATGAGATTGGTGAATGAATGAAATTGAGATCTCGAGTTGAGATATTTTCCTTAGAAATCCAATCATCAATTTTGTCATTTCTATATTTCAAGCAATTCTTGTGGTAGAATTGCATCCGAGTCATTCAATCAAGCCTTGATCAAGTTCGATTGTGGAGTGACTCAATTTAGAACAAGGTTCCAAATCTTGCTTCTAGATCTTCGATTGTAAGAGGTAATCTAATTCTAGCCTTATCTCATTGATCCAAATTTCATATAAGGAGGTGTTAATTACTTTGATTCAAGGATTCTTGCTTCAACAAAAGCTTGGATCGTTGAACTGAGAATTATGAGGTGTTAATTTAGAACAAGGTTCCAAATCTTGCTTCTAGATCTTCGATTGTAAGAGGTAATCTAATTCTAGCCTTATCTCTTGGTTGGTCCAAATTTCGTATAAGGAGGTGTTAATTACTTTGATTCAAGGATTCTTGCTTCAACAAAAGCTTGGATCGTTGGGCTGAGAATTAGGGTTGCCTTATCATCTGGGAACAATGAAAAAAAGGATATCTCGGTAACAAAAACTATGGGGGGCTGTATTGGCAAGATCTAACGGTGAACAGCTGCCCAAAAGAAAAACCGCCTGGAAATCCGAGGACCTTTAGTACCCTACCCTACTCCTAAACCAACAGCTTTCGTGCCAAGCAAGACCACCCTTGTCCCTTTCCTTTCTCCATTCCGCCTCCTTCTTTCTTAGCTTTGTTCCAATTGAGTCTAAGGCAAAGAAAAAGTTGTTTGTATACCTCTTTTTTGACCTACTTGACGAAAGGGAACAAACTTAGTTTCGTTTTCGGGTTTATGGATTGGATTCAGTCAGCTAAACTCATTCCTTTTTATTATGTTGTGACGCTTTGGGTACCGGCGAACACTTCTAAAAGCGACCCTCTCGAGTTTCCGGTGATTTAAGTCATTGAAGTAGTCTTTCGTCATCCCACCAAACTAAAGAAGTCACTATCAAGCAGCTAGCCCTTATTAGTTTAGTAAAGTCAAACAAAAAAAAACAAGAGATTAACCTGCGGTGCGCTACGCTTGACAACTCATTAAGCAATTTCTTTGCGCTTTCATTTCAGTGATGAGGTCTCAAAGATGGAAGTAGGGCTCCTATTGACTAGAGGTGGATTCTTCGCTTTCCTTTAGAATGAAAGTAGCTATTCAACCCCTATTACTGACTTTTTACTTTGTTTGATTCAAAAGGCGAACAACTAGCCAGGCAGCCCCCCCCCCCCCCCCCCCCCCCCCCCCCCCCCCCCCCCCCCCCCCCCCCCCCCCCCCCCCCCCCCCCCCCCCCCCCCCCCCCCCCCCCCCCCCCCCCCCCCCCCCCCCCCCCCCCCCCCCCCCCCCCCCCCCCCC
>NW_019272096.1:79508-106301 GCF_002738345.1 Cucurbita maxima | reverse complement strand
CCCCCCCCCCCCCCCTCCTCGCCCAACTAGTCGTATGAGGTGGGGTGCTTGTGGTAAGCAGCTTTTATATGAGGAATTCCTAAAAAAAATAGAAAATACAAGGTCCGGTATTTGACGAAGATCTTTCGATCAATAGATGGATTTAGTGTTCGATATAGGGGATAGGATCCATCTACTCTTTCTTTCTCAATTTGATTTAGAGAGATAACGATATAAAAACAAATAAGTAGGGAGATGATAAATAATACATAGATGGAAAGAGGGATGTCTATTCTATTCCTCTTTGTTTTTCAGAGCAAGACAGGAAAGCGCCCTCCTTTTGTCATCCCTATACAGTTTTTCAGATTTTGTATTAAACACATAGCGTAGCTAGGACCTGAAAATTATCTTTGAGCATATGTTTACACCCCTATTTGTTTGAATAAGGCTAGTAAAGAATGCCTGTCAAGTTCAGATAAGGAAATGCTTCCCCTAACCATTAAAGAAAGGCTCGACGAAGGGAGGGGAAGGAAAACGCTTTCGAATATCGAGATTGGATTTCTTTTTCATAAAAAACGAAGAAGGCCGAGGATTGCCTACGGTGCATCTTATCTGAAGGGAACACGCTTTCTCGAAGTGGTGGTATGATTGTCGGGCTCTCTCCTCGTTTCGCCCGCTGACCTATTAGGTAGGATAGCAGTCTTCGGGCTTTGCCTACCCTTTTTCATAAACAATTCCGACTTGGCTTGCGAAAGCGCTGGCAACAACTTGTATTTGTCTAATCAACGTGAATTTGTCAAAGTTATCTTTAAAGCACGTGTTTGATATTGTTGCCCATGTATCGACCAATTAGCAAGAAGGGATTGAAATAATAGAATTAAATTTTTGAGCTCCTTCTCCCACTCGGATTTCATTATTGTGCCTAAATTTTGGAAATTGTAAAAGGTCTCTTGAATTATAGTAAATTTAATTATATTATTTCACAACTTAAATAAAAATAATTAATAATTAATGTCTAATTTTACCTTAAAATTTGTTAGGAAAAATTATTAAAAAGAAATCAAAAATACTAACTAGAGTAGAATAAGTTGCGCATATATTAATAAATGCTTTCCAAATTTTATGAATAAAACAAGCTTTACGTCACATCAAAAGTGTTACATTCCACCATCCCTTAGTCAAAATTAAGGAACTATTCATACATTGTTGAATAGAAATAAAGAACGCCAATCTTTGATAATTTTGTTAGCATCGAATTGTTTGCAAATGATCTATTCAACGAGAAAAGTAATAATAGTTATAACATAGCCTATTGTTTTCATAGGCCCAAAAAATCTCAACCAATTTTGGTGCAATCAGTGGGCTTAAACGACACCGTCATATTGTCAATATCATACCCAACCAAAAAATTCGCAATCATAATATTCTCGATGAGTGCGTCCTTGTCGTCAACGCCCATCCGACATCTTATTGAAAGTCTGAATCGTACTCAATCGCAGATCCACGCCGTCGTCGAAATGTAGAGTCATCACCAAATCTCCCAAATTATCTTTGTAGCAAAGAGTATCGTCAATGGGCTTCAACGGGATATGTCGCCGAACTTCGGCAGCCAATCTTTTGTACAATTCTTTGGGGAGGAGAGTCGGCGGCGTGCCGGTATCGAGAATTGTGTTCCCCTTGGCCGGAGCTCCCGACATACTGTATGGAACAAGGGTTTTTCCGATGGAGATTCTCGTGAGGGTGAGAGAGTAAGATGTCTGGTCGGATGTTCGAACGAATTGGGTTGTGATGACTCGGGTCCTTTAACTTCAGAACCCATCCCAATAGAGAGGCTACTTGAGACTCTCAAGTCGGTGTTGTATGGCATCAGACAAAAGGAAAACTTTCTGCCGCGTACTAATCGACCTATTTGTAAATAAGAATTGTTTTGAAATTTATAGTTATTTGAATAAGATTATAATTAATTTCAAATTTAATGCGAATTAATAACTTATGCGTTATTTACATTGAAAAATTAATATATTTATGAAAGTAAATTAATATAATTTAGACTTTTATTTTAAATAATTATAAATTTATGTGCTAAGTGAAAATTAATATATTTATGAAAGTTTATAGCCTAAATTAATATAATTTAGACTTTTATTTTAAATAATTATAAATTTATACACATAGATTAAATAATACAATTATATAAATATATTATTATTATTTTTATAGCCACCAATGATGTTTTTAAAAATAATAATAATAATCGAAAGTGATAATATATATATGGCTGAGAAATGAAGGAAATAGCTCCTCTTCTAAATCCGATCAATTCCATTTCATTTGCATTAAATGTTTCATTATTATTATGTCTGCAACCAAACACCATCCCTGAAAACGGTGTTGTCCCTCCAGACTTTGAAGTTATAGTCATTTTTTCAGTCGCCAATTCTCCCTGCGTAGATCCGCTTCCATACCCATAATCGTACTTGCACGTGTTGGTGCCGGAGCATGCCGCACCGGACCCCCTTAAATGGCACTGCGGCAACTTACAAGAAAGGGTTTGAAAGGTTGACGATTTTGAAGGGTCGTAAATCGGATTCGTTTGTCGGTAACATTTCACACATAGACGACACTAAGCCCAAAATAAATCGCTGCCAGTGTCGTGGATTGCATGCACCTCTGTCGGTGGCGTTCCGACAGTGATTTTTACTATAAATTCACTGATTTCCGGCCAAATTTGTGATTTGGCTGCCATTGGTGAAACGTTGCCAGATAAGAGACGGCGGCAAATGAGTTCTACCTTGAGACCACGTCTTTGTTGGTGATGGACTCGACTATGAAAAGTAGTGTGAGAGAAACAATGACGTAGAAATTGAAATGCACTGTTTTTTTAATATAAAAATAGAATAGGAATGCCTTGTTTTAATAACGTTCACTGTTTTTTTAATATAAAAATAAAATATTTATTTAGTTGTTTCTATTTACTGAGATCCTATTAAATTTTCATATTTCTAATTATTTATTAAATTTAGTTTTAATCCAAATATGGGAAGGAAAAATATTTAATTATAAGTATATTTTATTCTATTTTAATAATTATCTTCCCATAAATGAATTAAATAAAATTCTGTAAAGTTTTAAAATTAACTTTGTATAGTAATTAAAAAAAATAGTACTTGACTACACATAAATGCAAGATTATTAAAAATAAAATCTTTTATTTAATTAATTTAAGGCATTGCTCGATAATTAACTAACAATTTATAGTCACGTATATTTATTTATTTCATTAATTCTAAATTAAATTTTGATATAAATAATGTAAAGAAAAATATTTAATTATCAAAATATTTATAATTCTAGTTTAATAATTATCTTGGAATAAATAAATAAAATAAAACTTTATAAACTTTTAAATTTAACTTATATGTATTGTAATTAATTAATTAATTAATTAAGGTTTGTTATTATTAATTATAACTATAATTTTATAAAGGAAAATACTTTAATAAACCGTCCAAAAAAAAAGTAAAACAAAAGAATAGAATATGAGTATATTGATAGTCAACGTTAGTACTATTTGGAAAGGTTATTTTTAATTTTTAAACAAAAACTTAGATCAAACCACGTTTTAGAACATAAGAGTAACTTTAAAATTTTTAAAATCATTTCAAGTTTAAAATTATTTTTAAACATATTTCAATCATTCAAATAGCCGATTACATTTCATTAAAATCAATTTTGAATATTTATAAGAATATCAATTTTGAATATTTATAATTATGTTGTTGTTACCACCCGATTTTCGAGAATTCAAAAAATCGAATTGAGACTCCAAAACGACATCCCTCTGTGAAAATGCAGCTTTCAAACACCTTCCCGCCTCGACTGGTACCTATAAAAAAAAAAAGGAAATAGGAATACTTAGTAAGCAACCTACTTGTAGGCTCTTTTTGCATCCTTATCTTAGTAGGTATTCACGGTCTTATCTTTGGGTTCTAGTGAGTGCGAATCACGCTACAACTCTCTTTTCTGTATCTTAGGAGGCTTGCCCATCTTATGCACTAAAATGATCAGTGTCCTAAGGTGAGGTGTGACCTCATAAGTAAATCTAAGGGGATCGTATGGTTGGATCTGAATAAGTATCTCTATCTAAACATCATTTGTGGAGGTTACCTGACAACCCTCCCACTGGACCATACATCCACTAAAATCGGGGGTTGCGATCCCCGGTGTGCCGGTAAGCTACTAAGTCCTTCGCAAGTGCGTGTAGATAAATCAAGACTAAAATCGATTTCGCACCTCTATATAGCTCGTCGTTGGTCCTTTGCAAGTGTGCTCCGCGAGCACTATACATCTTTCTTAGATGAGAACACACAGGTGCCTCAACTAATAAGCAGAGTGAAACAAGAAAAGCAAGCGTGCTTTTATTATACGTTAGACGATGCCACCTCCCACTTGACTTGAGTCCACCCGGCATAACCACATTTTCACCAACCGACTCAATTGCCTATCCCAACGTTGGGGATGAGAACCAATTATTTGATCTGCTAGTTTGAGTAGAGAGAAAGACAAAGACAATAAACTAGGGCATCATGTACCCATTCATTTTCTCCCACTTGCCCTAGATTACATAACTCATAGTTCTAGGCTCACTAGGTTCCCTTCAAACACTTTAGCCGTGAGGGGCTTTGTAAATGGATCAGCAATGTTGTGCTCTGAAGCTATCTGTGTGACGATCACATCTCCTCGTTGCACAATCTCCCTTATGAGATGATATTTGCGCTCAATATGTCTTCCTCGCTTATGGTTTCTTGGTTATTTAGAATTTGCAACTGCTCCACTGTTATCACAATAAAGAGTGATAGGTAGATGTACATTTGGAACAACTTCCAAATCAGTTAAGAACTTTCTAAGCCATACAGATTCTTTCGCTGCTTCACAAGCTACAACATACTCAGCCTCCATGGTGGAATCAGCAATGCATCCTTGCTTTATGCTTCTCCATATTATTGCTCCTCCGTTTAGAGTGAAAACAGATCCCGGTGTCGATTTGACAGATTTTGAGGAGGTAGATCGTAGATTGAATATAGAAGGAAGGGCTCGTATTTGACAGATTTCGAGTAACCCCCAACCTTTGAGAAGGCCACTCCTCTCTCTTCCGGCTTGTTGTGACCCGACCACTGTCATGCTTCGAATGAGAAGTTGCACTTTCAATCTTGTTCTCAGCTCTGGGTCTGGTCCTTTAGACGAGGCTCTTGACTTTACAGGGTGGTTCCCTTTATGGTTCAGAAATTCGCGGTTGGCTGACTTTTCTTTGTTTGGTTACAGTTCATGCCCACTCGTAATGAGCGCCAGCCCCAACGTGGAGTCACAACTCTTCCTGTAAAAACCTCCTTCAACTGATTCAAGTGATTTAGTCCGTAGGAAAGTCAGGTGCCTCTCCTACAGGCCAAAATATTGATTTTATCTCGATGCGGTTCTCCCCAAAAGAGTGAGCACTCACTCTTATTATGGGGCGCACCCCCTTTTTTCTTGTTAGTTAGATAGGTTGTGAAATCTCACCTCTTGGAAATCTCTCATAAGGGGGAAGT
Organism: Cucurbita maxima; assembly: GCF_002738345.1. Lineage (NCBI taxonomy): Eukaryota > Viridiplantae > Streptophyta > Magnoliopsida > Cucurbitales > Cucurbitaceae > Cucurbita > Cucurbita maxima. The sequence continues at coordinate 100,737 of NW_019272096.1, read as the reverse complement.
GGGAGTATAGGTTTTTTCTGAAGATCTCTCCCTTCTCCATTATTCTAATCATTGAATTAGGTAGGACCGGTGAATTTCCCCCCGGTTGTTGTTGTAGTTGGATCTTTAATTTTGCTAGAATTCATTGATGAGTAGCGTTTTTTCTTGCTTCTTTCTATCTATGATTTCGTGGAGAGAAGGAAAAAGCGCAATGGATGGGATTGGATTCAATCCACCTGGCCATTTCTACCCATTCAATTCTGGGCAAAGATGTAAAAAATCAAATAAATAGAGAAAGGGCGAAACCTGGCAGCCCGCTCAGAGTTTGTAGCAGAACCGTTGTTGCCTGATGAAGCAAGTTGATTTTTAGTGTTCGGTGGCGTTCGACACAGGGAAGAACATCCGAGCTGTGGAATTCGCACGAAAGGGAACAAGGAATGATCAACGAAAAAAGGGCTCTCTAAACGTGAAAGTTGTTTTCCTGCTGGGAAAGTCTTCCTCTGGAGCAGCCGTGACATGAAGCTCCTTACCCTTCCACTTTCCCTTTCTTCTCCTGTTTCCGCAAGCGGACACTTTTCTGTTGTCCTTAATAGAACCGATCTGATTGTCTGAATAATCAAAGCGACAAAGGAGAGGCCCATAATAGAATCTGAAACTTCCAGTGGAGAAAGTTTTTGTCGCTCTTAAAGTCAAGAGAGAAGTCTTTAAAGCCGCTATGGTTTGAGCTCTCACTCAGCAAGTAAGCAGCAAGATTCTCTCGGAAAAAGCGAAAGACCTACTCACTCAGTTCATATCTTTAAGCGAAGAAGAAAGATTCGGAGAAAAAGATTAACAAAATTCGGGTTCCATTTTGACTAATCCAATAAAAAATTGCATAAATCAGAGTGAAAAAATCTTTGCTGCATCAATGACAAATTCCCCAATAACCGCATTTACCATTAAAAGTCAACCAGTGTGAAGAAAAAGAAAAAGATCACCGCAGCTTGGACTTGCTCTTAGCTGGTCGGGTTGACGGCTCCACTAAGAAAATTTGACAAGACGTAGTGACATGAACCAAAAAACATCAATCATACAATATACTTCAATGAAGATGTGAAGAAAAGGTTGTCAAAATTATCAAAAGATGTTTCAATTCATGCCACATTGAAGAAGAATGAAGTTTGATTATTATAAATTTTGGGAGGGTTACAATTTAGAGTAATTTAGAGTTTTTAGAATTTTTTATTTACTTTAGGTTACAATTACATAATGGTTAATTATGACCATTAAGTATGAATGTTACAACTCTTGGAATGCCTTTAGTAGTTTCATTTTGAGGCTATATAAAGCCATGTATGTTGTATTTGTAACAGACTTGGAAAATATAGTAAAAGAAGCATTTGTGCTCTTCTTTAGTCAATGGCTAAGTTTCTTTGTAATTCTATGTAGTTTAGGTTGCATGTAGAATCATTCAAGCTCGATGATATGAATCAAGAGACATCAATCATACAAGATGCTTCAATGAAGATGTGAAGAAAATATTGTTGAAATTATCAAAAGATATTTCAATTCATGCCACATTGAAGAAGAATGAAGTTTTATGTTAAAAATTTTGGGTAGATTACAATTTAGAGTAATTTAGAGTTATTGTATTTCATTTATGTATTTTAAGACTTTTTATTTACCGTAGGTTACAATTACATAATGGTTAATTATAGCCATTAAGTATGAATGTTACAACTCTTGGAATGCCTTTAATAGTTTCATTTTGAGGCTATATAAAGCCATGTAGGTTGTACGTGTAAGAGACTTGGAAAATATATAGTAAAAGAAGCATTTGTGCTTTCTTTAGCCAATGACTAAGTTTATTTGCAATTCTACGTAGTTTAGGTTGCATGCAGAATCATTCAAGCTCGTCATGATCAATCTTGCTTGTGGAGTGTTTCGAATCTCAAAAAAGTGTTTGAGATATTTGATCAACAAGAATCATTCAAGGTAGACATGATCGATCTTGCTTGTGGAGTGATTTGAATCTCAAACAATGTTCTTGCCTTGAGATATCCGATCAACAAGGTAATCCGAATCTTACTCCCCTTGTAGTGGTTCCTTATCTTATCACTCGACATGATCAATCTTGCTTGTGGAGTGATTCAAATCTCAAGCAAGTGTTCTTGCCTTGAGATATTTGATCAACAAGAATCATTCAAGCTAGACATGATCGATCTTGCTGTGGAGTGATTTGAATCTCAAACAATGTTATTTCCTTGAGATATTCGATCAACAAGTTAATCCGAATCTTACTCCCCTTGTAGTGGTTCCTTATCTTATCATTTGGTATCAGAGCTTCAGGCTCAAGATTGGATATATGTTTCCTTTGCATTTTTTTTTTCTCAATTTCATTTTTATTTATTTTTATCTTTTTAGTTTTTAATCGACATAGAATTCAAAATTCAATCTTTGCTCTATTTCACATTTTGAGAGGTGAGAGTGAGAGCTTCCTTTGTGTAACTGAGTGTAAAAAGAGTGGCGCAAAATTCCTTGAATGTATACTCGTGAGAGAGTGTTGTGAGGTCCATCGTATTTTCATAACTTAATTTTTGCAGCAAAGTTTCACAAATAGATTCGAGGATGAATCCTCTTGAAGAAGTAGAGAATGATATGAACCAAAAAACATCAATCATACAATATACTTCAATGAAGATGTGAAGAAAAGGTTGTCAAAATTATCAAAAGATGTTTCAACTCATGCCACATTGAAGAAGAATGAAGTTTAATTGTTATAAATTTTGGGAGGGTTACAATTTAGAGTAATTTAGAGTTTTTAGAACTTTTTATTTACTTTAGGTTACAATTACATAATGGTTAATTATGACCATTAAGTATGAATGTTACAACTCTTGGAATGTCTTTAGTAGTTTCATTTTGAGGCTATATAAAGCCATGTATGTTTTATTTGTAAGAGACTTGGAAAATATAGTAAAAGAAGCATTTGTGCTCTTCTTTAGCCAATGACTAAGTTTCTTTGCAATTCTATGTAGTTTAGGTTGCATGTAGAATCATTCAAGCTCGACATGATCAATCTTGCTTGTGGAGTGATTCGAATCTCAAGCAAGTGTTCTTGCCTTGAGATATTTGATCAACAAGAATCATTCAAGCTAGACATGATCGATCTTGCTTGTGGAGTGATTCGAATCTCAAACAATGTTCTTGCCTTGAGATATTCGATCAACAAGGTAATCCGAATCTTACTCCCCTTGTAGTGGTTCCTTATCTTATCACGTAGAGTCCCCGCTCCTGATCACAAAAGGAATTTGGATAGGAATTTGAGAGAAGAAAGAGCTCTTGCCTCTGAATATTCGGAAAAAGATAGAGGTCGGGCGGGGCACTGAAATGGGGGAGTAGAGTCGATTCTCCCGTGAAAGTGGAACATCCGGAATTGCCAAATCTCTCTTGATCGACCCCTTTCCTTTCAGGAAGATTCATCCAAGACTAATGATCTTGTCGAACCGGCTTCTATTTCAATCTGCTTCAATAAATTCCAAAATCCATTTTGCCTAATAATGACAAATGACTTTGAAAACTACTGAGTTTTTGACAAGGGAATGGACCTAGATCCTTCCAAAACTGTCTTAGCCATTTTTCTTCTGTAATTAGGGCACTGGTCCATATTTCGAGAAAAAGTCTCTTCTTATTCATTCCCGCCGTAGATCGAGTTCTAGGGAGGAATTCTAGCTCATCATTTTTGTTCACTAGAGGAGGCTCTGACATTCTGGCTTCGCTTCTTCTTGGGCCCAGATGCTAACCTCTACAGGCGAGGTTTGAACTTCGAGAAAATCCAATGACGACTACTTTTGCACCAGCTTCTCCTCAAAGGAGACCAATTTATTTCTTGTGAGACTTTATAATCCAGGACCTCCTCCCAAATATCTTATTCACGATTCCTCTCAATCCCCCCAGACCACCCCGAGGAAGTGAGGAACTGCTAATTCTAGTCTTGTTCCAGCTGCTTTGCCCCAACAAAGTAAATCCAAGTGAAATTGGAGTCCTTTTCATTTTTCTTATATCTTGAATCTTGATGAGAAGGAAGGGGGGAATGCCAACATAGAAAATGCCTAAGCCTTTTTCGATTTTGCTCCTCAGCAGGAGAGAACAAAATTCATACCGGTGTCATAATTACTATCATGGCCGGAATGAAAATCGACTCGAAGTAGGGAAAGGTGCGAAGCAGCTCGACTATAAAGGAGATGAATTATCATCATTTTGTTAGGCTGAGAATAGGAATCTATTTGACGAAAGATTTAGGAATCTGAGAATAGGAATCGACTGGCTTTCGTGCTTGACTCAAGTCTTGATTGAGCAGTCATTTTTCGTAGTCACCCAAAAAAAAGCATCAAGACTGAGACGGAGCCGGCTTCCATGGATAAGTGTCTGCTTGAGAATAATCATCCACAATAAGTAAAGAGAAAGAGGTTTGATTCAACTTAAATTCCTTTAGAGCCCACGAAAGATGAGCTAGGAGTAGGGGGCTCCAGCCTGTCCATCACAAGAGATCGCTTTTTGAGCTATAGCTTAGAAGGGCTCCAACCTTTATTAAGAAATGTTGATAAGATAAGGAATTACTACAAATAGAGTAAGATTCGGATTACCTTGTTGATCGAAGATCTCAACGCAAGAACGTTGTTTGAGATTCGAATCACTCCACAAGCAAGATCGATCATGTCTAGCTTGAATGATTCTTGTTGATCAAATATCTCAAACACTTGTTTGAGATTCGAATCACTCCACAAGCAAGATTGATCATGTCGAGCTTGAATGATTCTACATGCAACCTAAACTACATAGAATTTCAAAGAAACTTAGCCATGGGCTAAAGAAAAGCACAAATGCTTCTTTTATTATATTTTTCAAGTCTCTTACAAATACAACATACATGGCTTTATATAGCCTCAAAATGAAACTACTAAAGACATTCCAAGAGTTGTAACATTCATACTTAATGGCCTTAATTAACCATCATGTAATTGTAACCAAAAGTAAATTAAAAGTCTTAAAATACATTAATGAAATACAATAACTCTATAAATTACTCTAAATTGTAATCCACCCAAAAATTATAACAATCAAACTTCATTCTTCTTCAACGTGGCATGAATTGAAACATCTTTTGATAATTTTGACAACCTTTTCTTCACATCTTCATTGAAGTATATTGTATGATTGATGTTTTTTGGTTCATATCAAATGTTATTTGCTGGTCTTTTAGAGGGAAAAAGTACAGAATTCTTCTTCAATACAGGGGAGCAAGTCTATTGTGCGTGATTCTTTCACAGAATAAAAGATGTTTGATTCTTAAAACAAACATATTGAAAGTGTGCAGTGATACATTACCTTTCTATAGAGTCTGATTCTATGCTCTTTGGTTGAAGGTTATGTAATACACTTGAAGAGGAAGAAACTGGACTCAAACTTCCAAGATAACCTCCTAATAGACACAGTACCGAGCCATGGCGGTCTAACAAGGGAGAATCTTTGTTTACAGCTTCACATCCTAGTGCCCAGTCGAATGATGAAGATATGATGACATTTGCTCTTTGATAGCCCATTTCGAGTCGGTGATTGTAAGATCAAGCACGGATCGGAAAGCCTGAATTGCAGTTCTATGAGATCAGACAAAAGTTAATAAGATAGAGCAGAAACGAAAGATGAAAGCACTGTACCGGAAAACCAAACCTTTGATAGTTTAGTCTTACTATTAGGGGCTGTGTAAGAGCTCTATGCCATCTATGGAATAGCCGGCCAGTGCTGCTTGATTGACTGTTTGTGATATGGAAAATTAACCCAAGGGAAAGTATGGAACAGATTACCTTGATAATCAAGATCAAGAGTAAAGAAAACTCGTTTCTAAACTCGTGATTCGAATCACTTCACAAGAGGTTTGATCAATACCAATTGAATGACTCTACATGCAAATTCTAAACACAAGAATTTGCAAATAAAGTTTAGCTCTCAACAAAGCTAAAATAGAAATTCTATTCTTAATTCCAAAATCTGATGTCTAATCAAAGAAAAGAATGTTTTATATAGCCCTTACAACCTTAACCTATGTGATATATAACTCCCAAATTAAATGGGCTAGTAAATGAAAAATACCCATAACCTCCATATTAAAATGACTAGTTAATGGTGGAATATAGTAACCTATGTGGATTACAATATAACCTTAACTCTTATATTTAAAATTAGTTTAAATATGACAAACAAATATTTAAACTATAATTAAATAATGCAATTAATAAAATGTGCTTATTGACTCATCCTTGGACTAGTTTTATAAATTCAGCGGAGTTCATTAAATGCAACTTAAAGTGCATTTAATTCACTTCTTTCTTGAAACTCAACTTTGCACAACATATAAGGGAGGTCTCCAGCGTCTTCTAGAATTTTCTTTGATGAGCTCACCATAGCTTGAATATAACTGTATAAGGTTTGTTGTAGCTTCTTAGCTCTCGTCCTTGTAATTGGACCTTGAGGTATGGAAATTCCTTGATCGTGGTTCATATCATTCTCCCCCTCTTGAGAAAGATTCGTCCTCGAATCAAAGCCATCACCTACATCAAAAGAACTCAAATCAACAACATTAAAAGTTGTACTAACACCATACTTACCTGGTAAATCAATTTTATAAGCATTGTCGTTGATACGCTCAAGAACTTGAAAAGGTTCATCTCCTCGTGGTAAAAGCTTAGATTTTCTTTGAGTAGGAAATCTTTGTTTTCGGAAATGCACCCAAACCCAATCTCCTAGCTTGAAGATGACAATCTTACGTCCTTTATTAATTTGGTTGGCAACCTTGGAATTTTGTTTCTCAATTTGTTCTTTCACTTGCTTGTGCAGTCTATGAACAAACTCAACCTCGGCATTTGCATCAAATTTCACAAACTCATTTGACGGTATGGGTAACAAGTCAATAGGTGTTAAAGGATTAAAGCCATAAACAATTTCAAAAGGTGTGCATTTAGTAGTGCTATGAACAACCCTATTATATGCAAATTCTATAAAGGGCAAACAATCCTCCCAAGTCTTAAGATTCTTATCAATAATAGCCCTAAACATAGCAGTCATGGTCCTGTTAACAACTTCAGTTTGTCCATCCGTTTGAGGATGACAAGTAGTTGAATATACTAGCTTAGTTCCTAACTTACAACATAAAACACGCCAAAAGTGGCTTAAAAATTTAACATCACGATCACTAACGATGCTTTTAGGAATGCCATGCAATCGTACAACCTCCCTAAAGAACAAGTCTGCAATATGTTTTGCATCATCAGTTTTGTGACAAGGAATAAAATGAGCCATTTTACTAAATCGATCAACCACAACAAAGATGCTATCATAACCTTTCCTAGTCCTAGGTAAACCTAAAACAAAATCCATTGATATATCAATCCAAGGACCATTAGGAACCGGTAATGGGGAGTATAAACCATGTGGTTGAAGCCTAGACTTAGCTTGTTTACATGTTATGCAACGAGCACAAACTCTATGAACATCATGTCTCATTTTAGGCCAAAAAAAATGTTCAGAGAGCATATCATCAGTTTTAGAAACTTCATGGTGTGCCATTAAACCACCTCCATGAGCTTTCCTCACAAGTAGCTCACGGATGGAACAAGATGGTATGCAAAGTTTGCCTTTTTGGAACAAAAATCCATCTAACAACAAGTAATTATCCACAATGAGTCCTTTTTCACAAGATTCAACAAAAGGAGCAAAGAACATGTCATGTTGATACAAATCCTTTATGTGTTCAAAAACCCAACAACCTAGCATTCAAAGTATTGAGGAGGACTTACCTTCGTGATAATGCATATGCAACAATGTTCTCCTTACCTTGTTTAAATTATGATACCTTCTTCCATGGTCTCTCCCTCGCATCAAGCCATGACCAACCACATGTGGATTATCCTCGTGGTGATCAGAATTGTCGCCCTCATATGTATCGGTTGAGGGCGTAGGTAGTGGAATCCTCTATCGATCTTGATTTTGAATCTCCAATCTGCCTATTCGATCAGTCAACTCTTCTATTCCTCGAATTAGTCTTTCCATGGTTCGTTGTTGGGCTTCTCTCAATCATGCATCAGTAATGTCAGTATTGTTGTCTGGATTTTCCATGCTACAAAAGAAAGGTAAAATAAAAAAAAAAAGGACCTCACAAGCGCTCCCTCACATGTATTCACTCGTGTTTAGCACTCAACACTCGAATAATGTGTCACTCCCTTACAAACTCACCCTCACAATTGAGCACACACAAATCACACTCCAAAAAACAAATTGAGATGTGAGACAAGCTATGTTATAGAGCTAAGTGCAATTCAAAGTGAATAGACAACACACTCAACACATATACAAGGGTATTGAAGGAGCAATCCAAATAACGACAAAGAAACGAATTAAAGAAAGAAAATGAAGAGGACAAAAAGAAAGACATTTAACATCAATATGCTTTCTTTCTTTCAATGGTTTTTTTTTTCCTTCTAATTGGCAAAATCTAATCAATTTACCAACAAGAAAATTGATTTAGAAGATCTTAAAGAAGTACATAGTGTTGATAAGATCCAGATCTAACACTTTAAAGAACATAAGAATTTTTTTTTTTGTTATATATTTTTGTGATAGAACATGAACATTCTACACAAACTGAGAAAAAAATTATAAGAGAATTAAAAGAGATAAGCGCAATGAAACATATATCCGATCTTGAGCCTGAAGCTCTGATACCAAATGATATGGAAAATCAACCCAAGGGAAAGTATGAAACGGATTACCTTGATGATCAAGATCAAGAGTAAAGAAAACTCGTTTCTAAACTCGTGATTCAAATCACTCCACAAGAGGTTTAATCAATACCACTAGAATGACTCTACATGAAAGTTCTAAACACAAGAATTTGCAAAGAAAGTTTAGCTCTCAACAAAGCTAAAAATAGAAATTCTATTCTTAATTCCAAAATCTGATGTCTAATCAAAGAAAAGAAGGCTTTATATAGCCCTTACAACCTTAACCTATGTGATATATAACTCCCAAATTAAATGCGCTAGTAAATGAAAAATACTCTTAACCTTCATATTAAAATGACTAGTTAATGGTGGAATATAGTAACCTATGTGGATTACAATATAATCTTAAGTCCTATATTTAAAACTAGCTTAAATATGACAAACAAATATTTAAACTGTAATTAAATAATGCAATTAATAAAATGTGCTTATTGACTCATCCTTGGACTAGTTTCATAAATTCAGCGGAGTTCATTAAATGCAACTTAAATGCATTTTAATTCATCTCTTTCTTGAAGCTCAACTTTGCACAACATATAAGAGAGGTCTCCAGCGTCTTCTAGAATTTTCTTTGATGAGCTCACCATAGCTTGAATATAACTGTATAAGATTTGTTGTAGCTTCTTAGCTCTCGTCCTTGTAATTGGACCTTGAGGTATGGAAATTTCTTGGTCGTGGTTCATATCAGTTTGGAAGGCAGGATATTGGGATCAGACTGATCATCATCAGATAAGAACTCAAAGGAACTAGTGGAAGTATTGTTCCCTACACTCCCAAAAATAGTCTGAATCATACGCCGGATGTAATTAGATAGATATCATCAAAATTCTATAGTCTAGTGGAGTAGCTTATGTGCCACATATACTGTTCGATTGAGTTCGTTCGAAAAACGTGGGCCAAGATGCTCTAGCCAATTCTCACGATCACGATCGATCATGGTTCTACTCCATGTCGTGAAAGTGAAACGAAGAATTTCTTTCATTAACATCGACGAATCACTATCTGATATAAACCAAGAGACATCAATCATACAATATGATTCAATGAAGATGTGAAGAAAATATTGTTGAAATTATCAAAAGATATTTCAATTCATGCCACATTGAAGAAGAATGAAGTTTCATGTTTTGAATTTTGGGTGGATTACAATTTAGAGTAATTTAGAGTTATTGTATTTCATTAATGTATTTTAAGACTTTTAATTTACTTTAGGTTACAATTATATAATGGTTAATTAAGGCCATTAAGTATGAATGTTACAACTCTTTGAATGCCTTTAGTAGTTTCATTTTGAGTCTATATAAAGCCATGTATGTTGTATTTGTAAATAGACTTGGAAAATATATAGTAAAAGAAACATTTGTGCTTTCTTTAGCCAATGGCTAAGTTTCTTTGCAATTCTACGTAGTTTAGATTGCATGTAGAATCATTCAAGCTCGACATGATCAATCTTGCTTGTGGAGTGATTCGAATCTCAAACAAGTGTTTGAGATATTTGATCAACAAGAATCATTCAAGCTAGACATGATCGATTTTGCTTGTGGAGTGATTCGAATCTCAAACAATGTTCTTGCCTTGAGATATTCGATCAACAAGGTAATCCAAATCTTACTCCCCTTGTAGTGGTTCCTTACCTTATCACTATCTTTCTTTCATCGGTAGGGCGATCAGTCTTTTCTTTCTGTGTGTAATCGGAGTGTAGCACCTCTCTTTATGGACCTCCACAGATGTAACAAAAAGTAGAATTTTGTCTGTGTATAAGCTTGTGACTTGATCTGCTAGTGCTGGTTCGATTCCTACTGAAATATGAAATGATCTATAGGGATTTTATGTTTCTCATCCATTCTTTGAGTGAGTCCGATAATCAGTTGGCTTGCTTCACCGGTCTGGCTCATCGGCTGATTAATGACTAAATCAGAGTCGAAGAGGTTCTGACTTTTCAGTGGAAGTTGAGCTTGATAAGGCATCTCTAATCCTCAGCCCAACGATCCAAGCTTTTATTTTAGCAAGAACCCTTGAATCAAAGTAATTAACACCTTCTTATGCGAAATTTGGATCAACCAAGAGATAAGGATAGAATTAGATTACCTCTTTAGATCTTCGATTACCTCTTACGATCGAAGATCTAGAAGCAAGATTTGGAACCTTGTTCTAAATTGAGTCACTCCACAATCTAACTTGATCAAGGCTTGATTGAATGACTCGGGTGCAATTCTACCACAAGAATTGCTTGAAACTTAGAAATGGCAAATATGATGCTCGGATTTCTAAGGGAAACGTCTCAATTTGAGATCTGAATTACGTTTATCAACGAATCTGATTTTTACATAACATATTGTCGGTATTTATAGTCTTCCGACAAAAGACGTTTGTGGCCAGGATTCAATCCTGATCCCCTTTAATCTCCACAAATGATGAAGTCAATTTTGACCAATTGACCATTGCAAAATGAAAACAAAACAAAAAACAATAAAATCTTTCAATAAATGTTGATATGTTTAAGTGGCTAAAAAAATAAACTTAAAATCTATCAGGCTTCACTCGTGTAGGTTCAAACCCTGTTGTTGACACTTTTTAATGTTTGTTGAATCTTTTTCGCCTTGGATCGTGTAATAGGTTCAGTTGGACCATTTGAAACACCGTGATTCTTATCAGAGCTCGTCGTGCTCTCCGTGACGTGAGTGTTCGTTGACCCTGCCCCTGATTTTCTTATTTCTATTTGTGACGTCGAGTGCACAGATGCAGCTGATCTTAGCAAATCAAAATAGCTCCTCTCCCTATCGGTCTCATAATTCCACAATTATGGCACAGGGGCTTCTCCATTGCTAGGTATCGGGCCATTGGGGGTGGAGCTGGTGGCCTACTCTGATATCAAGGTCTCTGGGGCGGTGGTTGGAATTCTGTGGTTTCGACATCACAGGGCGTTTCCTCCCTGTGTCCTTAGAGCCTCTTCATAGGTTTTTGGGTTAAAGGCCTCTAACATGCGGCGGGTCTTCGGGTTCAATCCCAACACAAATTTTTCTGCCTGTTTCTCTTCGGTGTCAGCTAATGATGGTGCAAACCTTCTCAATCTCATGAAGTCCTGATCATACTGATCCACCGTGCGATCACCTTGGTTTAAGTGGTTAAACTCTTGTTGTTTCTTTATAGGGATTTCCTTTCGATAATAATATTTTAGAAAGGCTTCCATAAAGGTTTCCCACGTTGTAATTCCTCCGCCCGAGTTGATGCTCTGTTTATTATCCGACCACCACACTTCTGCATCTTTTTCTAACACATATGTCACACACGCCACCTTATGTTCATCAGGGAATCTCATTGATTCAAAGGTCGTTTCCATGTTTGCGATCCACATCTGAGCCACTGCGGGATGTTCCTTTGAACTGACAAAAGGACAGGGGTTATACTGTCTGAAATCCTTTAGCCAACTCGCACCCCTATCCGGATGCGGGTTGTTGACCAGTTGTATGGCTACTGCCTCCACCGGTTGCGGGGCCGTTGTGTTGGCTGGTTACGTTGCCATTGCCGTGACTTGTTGCGTAGCCAACAACGTGGCCTGTTGTGTGTCTAGCATAGTTTGCATAGTTTTTTTGGAGGGATTCCAACATTAACCTTGTGCGGGGTCTAACCCGGCCTGTGGTGCAGCTTGAGGGGGCGGTGCGTATTCAGGAGGGGGTACAGCTTGTGGGGGAGGTGCATATTCAGGTGGTACGATTTGTGAGGGAGGTGCATATTCAGGAGGTGGTACGGTTTGTGGGGGAGGTGCGTATTCAGGAGGTGGTACAAACGCATATGGTCCGGTAGTCGATCCCTCTTGGGAAGAGCTTCTATCGGCTTTTCCCCTTCCCCCTCTCCTAATGGGAGGTTGTCCTCACCCTCTCCTACCTCTTCTACGTCCTCTGTGCGGCATGGTTCTAGAAGCCAAGAAAAGGGTTCTAGCTAAGTTTATGACTGACTTATAACTACATCCTATCTTATAATTCATATAGAAGAAAACATAAATATCATAACGTAAAACGTAAAGACATGCATTACATCAGTTCACATCACAACACATTTTCATACAGTATCATGTCATGCATCATTTAAAGCCAACCATATTAAATATATCACAAAGATCATACATCCTTCATCCTACTTAAGGCATACCTGGCAACGACGGGGCACCGGTAATTGGACTGTGGAACATGCCAAGCCTACTCTGTAGGCTAGTCTACAAGATCTATAACTTGGCTCTGATACCAACTGTAACGGCCCTATAATTTTTTTACCTATTTAATCTAAGGTCATTACTATACCTTGGAATGCGGAATATACATTAAATGGGCCCTTTTCATAAATGCGACTTACACTCGCCTTTTATTACCTCGTGAAAGAGAAAATGATTACAAGGGAAAAAGGAACGAAAATTGAAATGAATGTTTTAATTCTACCCTATGGTTTATTATGCAAATACAACTCAACCTATACTAACCTATACTAGTGATGCAAACCGAATCAACTTAGACTATGAAATGGAAAAAAAACAACTACCCTATGCATGTGCCACGGTCGCGAGGTGTACGATGTCGCCGTCGTTGTCACATGGGTGCCTTGCCTTTATCTGCAAAAGTAAAGTAGCACAAGGCTTGAGTATTTCTAGAATACTCAGTAAGTGACCCCCTATCGGGGTTATGCAACAATTACATGCAATGAAATGATGGGACCTATTGTTTCGTTTCGTTTTTCCTATGGTGCAATCCTAACGGGTAATCATGGACGTGTATCATATACTCTACACACAGCCCAAACATGCGAGTATGGGCTCACCAGCTAGTTCGCACACTGCTGGGCAACTGTCCTTATCTGGTGGGCATACTCTGGGAGCCCCTTATGCTGGGACCCGTTAAAACTAGAACTGTCACGGCAGCGCTATGCAATGCATAACGATCGTTGTTCTGCCATTGGATGTACACGTTCGCACCCTCGTGATGGGATGGGGGTATCCCCCCAGATGCATGAACACACATAATGCATGAGGTCCCCCTATTTCTACATTTATCTTTAATAACCATAACCCCCCTGTCATGTTCCATGCTTCATGTTATTCTCATTTTCAATTCACATTTCATACACATTTCTATCGAGGTTATGATTCCAGACAGTTTACCGTGTTTCATGTCATACAATTCATGCGGTTCACATTCACATATTCCATACAAACATACCATAATCATATCGTCACATGCATAACATATCACATCAAACTAAGCAGCATACATTCACGTTCACATGATTTCATACTTAAGCACATTAAACTAGCATACAATTTAATGACACGTGCAAATCCACAGGCACGTGCCAACATACAGTAAATAACGCATAACCTACGACGGGTGAGCCACTTACTTGGTAGGCCTTAGCCGAAGTACTCCCTAGAATATAACGTAAGCTCCTAGCTCCTCGTGAACGTCCTACGCGTCCGTTGGTGGTTGGTTCCTAATGATTCATTCGTCGCTTTCGTTAGTATTTCACAAATATAATAGATTCCCAACTGGAATTTGTGAAATACGACCTTAAAATGTTCCATTTTACCTTAAACAGGGCCAAAACCCGGTCCGGGAGGGTCGGAATGGTGTCAAACGGGCTGAAAATAGGTTTCCTGAGCCGAATAAGCCGCCAGAGACTCAGGCCGTGCGTGGTGATGGGCCGATTCATGGGTGACGGGCTGTGCGCGGTGATGGGAAAGAAATGCAGGCGGGCTGGCTTATGCGGTTTGGGCCGCGGGAATCGTCAGGTTCTGGGCCGACCGAAGGGAATTGGGTTCGGTTCGAATTGCGGGGTCCGACCCTCGGGTCAGACTTCGTCCTCTTCGCCCGACTGCCTACGCGATTTTCTGGCGACCTTTCTCTCTCCTCGACAACGTCGTTTCGACGTCCTTTTTCCCTCTTTTTCCTTCGTTCCCGAGATTCTTCTTCACCCTAACCCCGTTTTTTGGTACAGATTTCATTTGTAAGAACCTCACACTCCCGAATCTAGAGAAGTTAGGAAGTCCGACATTCCGTCTTCCTTGTCGATGGTGTTAAGCATAAGGGATTCATCTAAAACCTACTCCTAATGTGTGTAAAGGGTTCTGGGATTACTTTTGAATGGAGGTTTTGACGTCGATTCGTATGGTTCGGCTTCGCAGGCATTCGGTCAGGTTTTCTGTTCCTTCTCATTTTTACCGTTTTCGTTACTTTACAGGTCATTTCAGGGTGGCTGAAGGTCGGGGACAAGATCTGTGGCATCCCAACCCTCGGCCGCCCTTTGTGGGTCGTGTGCGGGCTAAAACTCCGACGTTCGTCGGAGTTTTCAGCTCGCCTGACGACCCTCACCGTTTTTTTTTTCCGCTGAATTGTGATGTCCCACATTGGTTGGGGAGGAGAAAAAATCACCATATATAAGGGTGTGGAAACCTTCCCCTAGAAAACGCATTTTAAGCCTTGAGGGAAAGCTCGAAAGGGAAAGCCCAAAGAGGACAATATCTGCTAGCGGTGGATCTGGGCTGTTCAAATTGTATCAAAGCCAGACACCAGACGATGTGCCAGCCTTCTCGCTGTTCCCCGAAGGGGGGTAGACACGAGACACGAGGCAGTGTGCCAGTAAGAACGCTAGGCCCCAAAGGGGGGTGGATTTGGGGGCGGTCCCACATCGATTGGAGGAAGGAAAAGAGTGCCAACGAGTCCCACATCGATAAGGAACCACTACAAGGGGAGTAAGATTTGAATTACCTTGTTAATCGAATATCTCAAGGCAAGAACATTGTTTGAGATTCGAATCACTCCACAAGCAAGATCGATCATGTCTAGCTTGAATGATTCTTGTTGATCAAATATCTCAAGACAAGAACACTTGCTTGAGATTCGAATCACTCCACAAGCAAGATCAATCATGTCGAGCTTGAATGATTCTACATGCAACCTAAACTACATAGAATTGCAAAGAAACTTAGCCATTGGCTAAAGAAGAGCACAAATGCTTCTTTTACTATATCTTTTTAAGTCCCTTACAAAAACAAACATATATGGCTTTATATAGTCTCAAAATGAAACCACTAAAGGCATTCCAAGAGTTGTAACATTCATCCTTAATGCCCATAATTAGCCATTATGTAAATGTAACCTAAGGTAAATAAAATGTTCTAAACTACTCTAAATTATAACCCACCCAAAATTTATAACAACCAAACTTCTTTCTTCTTCAATGTGGCATGAATTGAACACCTTTGGATAATTTTGACAACCTTTTCTTCACATCTTCATTGAAGTATATTGTATGATTGATGCCTTTTGGTTCATATCATTCTCCACTTCTTCAAGAGGATCCGTCCTCGAATCTATTTGTGAAACTTTGCTGCAAAAAATAAGCTATGGAAATACAAAGGACCTCACAACACTCTCTCACGTGTATACACTCAAGGAATTTTAGGCCACCCTGTTTGCACTCATTTACACAAATGAATCTCTCATTCTCACCTCTCAAAATTTGAAATAGAGCAAAGATTGAATTTTGAATTCTAGGTCGATCAAAAATTAAAAAGATAAAAATAAATAAAAATCAAATTGAAAAGAAATGCAAAGGAAACATATATCCGATCTTGAGCCTGAAGCTCTGATACCAAATGATAAGATATGGAACCACTACAAGGGGAGTAAGATTCGGATTACCTTGTTGATCGAATATCTCAAGGCAAGAACATTGTTTGAGATTCGAATCACTCCACAAGCAAGATCGATCATGTCTAGCTTGAATGATTCTTGTTGATCAAATATCTCAAGACAAGAACACTTGCTTGAGATTCGAATCACTCCACAAGCAAGATCAATCATGTCGAGCTTGAATGATTCTACATGCAACCTAAACTACATAGAATTGCAAAGAAACTTAGCCATTGGCTAAAGAAGAGCACAAATGCTTCTTTTACTATATTTTTCAAGTCTCTTACAAATACAACATACATGGCTTTATATAGCCTCAAAATGAAACATTCATGCTTACTAGCCTTAATTAACCATTATGTAATTGTAACCTAAAGTAAATTAAAAGTTCTAAAAACTCTAAATATTAACCCACCAAAAATTTATAACAATCAAACTTCACTCTTCTTCAATGTGGCATGCATTGAAAAATATTAACCCACCAAAAATTTATAACAATCAAACTTCACTCTTCTTCAATGTGGCATGCATTGAAACATCTTTTGATAATTTTGACAACCTTTTCTTCACATCGTCATTGAAGTATATTGTATGACTGATGTTTGTTGATAAGATAAGGAACCACTACAAGGGGAGTAAGATTCGAATTACCTTGTTGATCGAATATCTCAAGGCAAGAACATTGTTTGAGATTCGAATCACTCCACAAGCAAGATCGATCATGTCTAGCTTGAATGATTCTTGTTGATCAAATATCTCAAGGAAAGAACACTTGCTTGAGATTCGAATCACTCCACAAGTAAGATCGATCATGTCGAGGTTGAATGATTCTACATGCAACCTAAACTACATAGAATTGCAAAGAAACTTAGCCATTGGCTAAAGAAGAGCACAAATGCTTCTTTTACTATATTTTCCAAGTCTGTTACAAATACAACATACATGGCTTTATATAGCCTCAAAATGAAACATTCATGCTTACTGGCCTAAATTAACCATTATGTAATTGTAACCTAAACTAAATTAAAAGTCCTAAAAACTCTAAATTGTAACCCACCCAAAATTTATAACAATCAAACTTCACTCTTCTTCAATGTGGCAAAAAACTCTAAATTGTAACCCACCCAAAATTTATAACAATCAAACTTCACTCTTCTTCAATGTGGCATGCATTGAAACATCGTAACCCACCCAAAATTTATAACAATCAAACTTCACTCTTCTTCAATGTGGCATGCATTGAAACATCTTTTCCCACCCAAAATTTATAACAATCAAACTTCACTCTTCTTCAATGTGGCATGCATTGAAACATCTTTTGATAATTAAAATTTATAACAATCAAACTTCACTCTTCTTCAATGTGGCATGCATTGAAACATCTTTTGATAATTTTGACAACCTTTTCTTCACATCGTCATTGAAGTATATTGTATGATTGATATTTGTTGATAAGATAAGGAACCACTACAAGGGGAGTAAGATTCGGATTACCTTGTTGATCAAATATTTCAAGGCAAGAACATTGTTTGAGATTCGAATCAATCCACAAGCAAGATCGATCATGTCTAGCTTGAATGATTCTTGTTGATCAAATATCTCAAGGCAAGAACACTTGCTTGAGATTCGAATCACTCCACAAGCAAGATCGATCATGTCGAGCTTGAAAATCCTACATGCAACCTAAACTACATAGAATTACAAAGAAACTTAGATTTGATCATGTCGAGCTTGGATAAGGCAAAGAACTGTTTATGGATTTACTACACTTCATTTGCTTTCTATTCCTACTAATTTCCTTCTAATATTTTTGTGAGTGAAGCATTTAGATTTGATCAAAACATTTCAAAAGCAAGTGACGGAAAGAAGGTGATTTATGGATAATGCCAAGAACTGTTTATGGATTTAGTACACTTCATTTGCTTCCTATTCCTACTAATTTTCTTCTAATATTTTTGTGAGTGAAGCATTTAGATTTGATCAAAACATTTCAAAAGGAGGTGATGAAAAGAAGGGGATGATTTTTTCTGATTCGAGGACGAATCCTTCTGAAGAGGGGGAAGATGATAAAAATCAAAACTTTTCAAAAGGAGGTGACGAAAAGAAGGTGATGATTTTTTCTGATTCGAGGACGAATCCTTCTTAAGAGGGGAAGATAATAAGAATCACGATGTTCCAAAATGGACTATTGCCAAGAAGAAAAATGTCATGAACCTACGCACGAAGAGATCAATTGATTTCAAGTCTGTCGCATTAACCACTCAAGCACATCAACATTTGTTAGAAGAACTATGTTTAATTTTATAAATTATGTAAAAGTCAAATGGTCAATTTGACTTATTCTTTGGGGAGATTAAAGAGGATCGAGAATAAATACCGTCCATAAACATATCGGGATTGAATCCCGGCCACAAACGTCTTTTGTCGAGAGACTATAAATACCCACAATATGTTATGTAAAAAAACAGATTCGTTGATGAATGTAATTCATATCTCAAATTGAGACGTTTCCCTTAGAAATCCGAGCATCATATTTGTCATTTCTAAGTTTCAAGCAATTCTTCTGGTAGAATTGCACCCGAGCCATTCAATCAAGCCTTGATCAAGTTAAATTGTGGAGTGACTCAATTTAGAACAAGGTTTCAAATCTTACTTCTAGATCTTCGATCGTAAGAGGTAATCTAATTCTAGCCTTATCTCTTGGTTGATCCAAATTTGGCATAAGGAGGTGTTAATTACTTTGATTCAAGGGTTCTTGCTAAAATAAAAGCTTGGATCGATGGGCTGAGGATTAGGTTGCCTTATTACTAGAGGCTCGAGCATACGTTGCTTGGCGTTGGAAAGTGAGTAACGCACAATCGCAAGTTCGCTGCCATCAAAAGTGCAATTGTGAACGGGGCATGCCTCACCAGCCGAAATGCGCCATGTGTCCAACACCGATTCTGTTGCGTTCCTCCGTACGCCGGCCGACGCTTGGCGGCGTTCTTCTCTTCCTCCTGCGTTTTTTCCAAATTTCGAGAAACGTGAGTTTTTAGCGTTCTCAATCCATTTTCTTTCGATTTTTAAATCTTCCAATTCATAATCCGAATCGCTTCACAAATATTGTAGAACTCATATTCTATTTCTCCCATATATGCTTCTTATATTGTTTTGGTAATCACACGTCTTATTATTCGAGTTCGAATTTGTAGAAAAATACGAGTTCTTACCGAAAATAGTGTTTTCTTGAAACATCGATTCGATCGGAAATCTCGACCACTTTCACTCCAAAACTTACGAAAATCACACTTTTGAGGGTAAAAGTACAAGAATCACTCAAAAACGTCACTAGCACACCAAAATTTCGATAAACATCTCGATCTAGACATTCGCGGACTAATCTTAAGTTCTTAGACGTTTTTGACGAAATAGGGAGGTGCGATTCGTGAAAGCACCTTGCCTTGGACTACTGAAGGTTTAGGTTGAGGATTCTCAGATCTTCGGTGTCGATTTTTTATCAGATTCTTCTCCTCCAACCTCAAAACCGTAATCTCCTTTCTCAAATCTTCGACATCGATTCCATCATTGTGCCTAAATTTTGGAAATCGTAAAAGGTCTCTTGAATTATAGTAAATTTAATTATATTATTTCACCACTTAAATAAAAATAATTAATAATTAATGTCTAATTTTACCTTAAAATTTGTTACCGAAAATTACTAAAAAGAAATCAAAGAATATTGACTAAAGTAGAATATAGTTGTGCATATATTAATAAATGCTTTCCAAATTTTATGAATAAAACAAACTTAACGTCACCTCAAAAGTGTTACGAGGAAAGTAATAATAGTTATAAAATAACGTATTGTTTTGAGGCCCAAAAAATCTCAACCAGCTTTGGTGCAATCAGTGGGCTTAAACGACACGGTCATATTGTCAATATCATACCCAACCAAAAAATTTGTCATCATACTGTTCCCGATGAGTGCGTCCTTGTCGTCAACACCCATCGCGGTGAAGCAAAAGGACCCATCCGGCATCTTATTGAAAGTCTGAACCGTACTCAATCGCAGATCCACGCCGCCGTCGAAGTGCAAAGTCATCACCAAATCCCCCAAATTATCTTTGTAGCAAAGAGTATCATCGTCAATGGGCTTCGACGGGATATGCCGCCGAACTTCAGCAGCCAATCGTCCGTACAATTCTTTGGGGAGGAGAGTCGGCGGCGTGCCGGTATCGAGAACCGCATTCCCCTTGGCCGGAGGTCCCGACGTACTGTACGGAACGAGGGTTTTTCTGACGGAGATTCCCGTGAGGGTGAGAGAGTAAGATGTCTGGTCGGATGTTCGAACGAGTTGGGCTGTGATGACTCCGGGTCCTTTAACTTCAGAACCCGACCCGATAGAGAGGCTACTTTAGATTCTCGGGTCGGTGTTGTATGGCATCAGACAAAGGGAGAACTTTCTACCGCCGACCAATGGACCTATCTGTGAATATGAAGTTACATTAGAACTTTATAGTTATTTAAATAAGATGCTAATAATGTTTTTAAAAATATTACTAATAATTGAAATTGATAATATATATATACCTGAGAAACGAAGGAAATCGCTCCTCTTCCAAATCCGATCAATCCCATTTCATTGGCATTAAACGTTCCACTATTATTATGTCCGCAACCAAACACGACCCCAGGAAACGGCGTCGTCGCTCCAGACCTCGAAGTTACAACCATTTTTTCACTCGCCAATTCTCCCTGCGTAGATCCGCTTCCATA
>NW_019272096.1:75904-78464 GCF_002738345.1 Cucurbita maxima | reverse complement strand
AGGTTCAGAATCGATGAGGAAAAACTAGGTCATCGAATGAAAAGAAGTTCATGGTTAGCTCAAGATTAAGATCGAGTTCCCTAGGTCATCGAATGAAAAGAAAATCAGTCTCAATAGTAAATGACATTATAAAGTGAGAGTAATTTTCTTCATGGTTCGATCTTATGCAATACTCATTACATAGGACGCCCCCACTCACATGTCTCCGCATGTACAATTTAGTGATCACATTGTTTATGTCATATACAAAAGTGGGCCACATCCATAATGTCCCTAGGATAAGGTACTCAGCCATATCCCTGTACTATAGATCATTTTGACTATATACTTGAAATTGATCCACTCTTATGTCTCTACATATAGTTCAAGTAATCATACTATAGTCAGAGTGTTCTTAGTTTATTCGATGTAGATTAATAATCGTAAAATTCTCTTTATTCAATAGCAATCTTTACTGAATAAACATCGATAATAACTTTATTGAAAATAGAATATGTTTTGTTCACAAACTATGAGATTTATGGCATAAAACCCAACAAGGGGCACATCAAAGAAGAACAAGGTATTCTTCTTTATAAACGGGTTACAACCGTGGGCCAAAAAAAAAATACACGAGAAAAATATCCAAGACCTAGCTACCGCAATTGCCAGCGCCAAGAGACTCCTAGACTTTGGGAACGAAGCGGTTTACCAAAGAAGAACAACATAGGCCCCAAACACTGGGGCAAAACATATAAACCGCAAGGTCATCGAAATGGAAGCCCCAATAGGCCAAACGGATGTAACGACAGACCAAGCGGGTGGACAGACAGACCTCCTTAGAACAATCAAGCGGGGACATCTTGATAAGATAAGGAACCACTACAAGGGGAGTAAGATTCGGATTACCTTGTTGATCGAATATCCCAAGACAAGAACATTGTCTGAGATTCGAATCACTCCACAAGCAAGATCGATCATGTCTAGCTTGAATGATTCTTGTTGATCAAATATCTCAAGACAAGAACACTTGCTTGAGATTCAAATCACTCCACAAGCTAGATTGATCATGTCGAGCTTGAATGATTCTACATGCAACCTAAACTTCATAGAATTGCAAAGAAACTTAGATTTGATCATGTCGAGCTTGGATAATGCAAAGAACTGTCTATGGATTTACTACACTTCATTTGCTCCATATTCCTACTAATTTCCTTCTAATATTTTTGTGAGTGAAGCATTTAGATTTGATCAAAACATTTCAAAAGGAGGTGATTTATGGATAATGCAAAGAACTGTTTATGGATTTAGTACACTTCATTTGCTTCATATTCCTACTAATTTCCTTCTAATATTTTTGTGAGTGAAGCATTTAGATTTGATCAAAACATTTCAAAAGGAGGTGACGGAAAGAAGGTGATGATTTTTTCTGATCCGAGGACGAATCTTTCTGAAGAGGGGGAAGATGATAAGAATCAAAACATTTCAAAAGGAGGTGGCAGAAAGAAGATGATTTTTTCTGATTTGAGGAAGAATCCTTCTGAAGAGGGGGAAGATGATAAGAATCACGGTGTGCCAAGAAGAAAAATGTCATAAAGATTCAAAAAAGAGATCAATTGATTTTAAGTCTGTTGCATTAACCACTCAAGCACATCAACATTTGTTAGAAAAACTATGTTTAATTTTATAAATTATGTAAAAGTCAAATGGACAATTTGACTTATTCTTTGTGGAGATTAAAGGGGATCGGGAATAAATCCCGTCCACAAACATATCGGGATTGAATCCCGGCCACAAACGTCTTTTGTCGAGAGACTATAAATACCCACAATATGTTATGTAAAAAAACAGATTCGTGGATGAATGTAATTCATATCTCAAATTGAGACGTTTCCCTTAGAAATTCGAGCATCATATTTGTCATTTCTAAGTTTCAAGCAATTCTTCTGGTAGAATTGCACCCGAGCCATTCAATCAAGCCTTGATCAAGTTAGATTGTGGAGTGATTCAATTTAGAACAAGGTTTCAAATCTTACTTCTAGATCTTCGATCGTAAGAGGTAATCTAATTCTAGCCTTATCTCTTGGTTGATCCAAATTTGGCATAAGGAGGTGTTAATTACTTTGATTCAAGGGTTCTTGCTAAAATAAAAGCTTGGATCGTTGGGCTGAGGATTAGGTTGCCTTATTACTAGAGGCTCGAGCATACGTTGCTCGGCGTTGGAAAGTGAGTAACGCACAATCGCAAGTTCGCTGCCATCAAAAGTGCAATTGTGAACGGGGCATGCCTCACCAGCCGAAATGCGCCATGTGTCCAACACCGATTCTGTTGCGCTCCTCCGTACGCCGGCCGACGCTTGGCGGCGTTCTTCTCTTCCTCCTGCGTTTTTTCCAAATTTCGAGAAACGTGAGTTTTTAGCGTTCTCAATCCATTTTCTTTCGATTTTTAAATCTTCCAATTCATAATCCGAATCGCTTCACGAATATTGTAGAACTCATATTCTATTTCTCCCATATATGCTTCTTATATTGTTTTGGTAATCACACGTCTTATTATTCGAGTTCGAATTTGTAGAAAAATA
>NW_019272096.1:75112-75695 GCF_002738345.1 Cucurbita maxima | reverse complement strand
GTTTAGGTTGAGGATTCTCAGATCTTCGGTGTCGATTTTTTATCAGATTCTTCTCCTCCAACCTCAAAACCCTAATCTCCTTTCTCAGATCTTCGACATCGATTCCATCATTGTGCCTAAATTTTGGGAATCGTAAAAGGTCTCTTGAATTATAGTAAATTTAATTATATTATTTCACCACTTAAATAAAAATAATTAATAATTAATGTCTAATTTTACCATAAAATTTGTTACGGAAAATTACTAAAAAGAAATCAAATAATATTGACTAAATTAGAATATAGTTGTGCATATATTAATAAATGCTTTCCAAATTTTATGAATAAAACAAACTTAACGTCACCTCAAAAGTGTTACGAGGAAAGTAATAATAGTTATAAAATAACGTATTGTTTTGAGGCCCAAAACATCTCAACCAGCTTTGGTGCAATCAGTGGGCTTAAACGACACGGTCATATTGTCAATATCATACCCAACCAAAAAATTTGCCATCATACTGTTCCCGATGAGTGCGTCCTTGTCGTCAACACCCATCGCGGTGAAGCAAAAGGACCCATCCGGCATCTTATTGAAAGTCTGAACC
>NW_019272096.1:34995-74837 GCF_002738345.1 Cucurbita maxima | reverse complement strand
AGATTCCCGTGAGGGTGAGAGAGTAAGATGTCTGGTCGGATGTTCGAACGAGTTGGGCTGTGATGACTCCGGGTCCTTTAACTTCAGAACCCGACCCGATAGAGAGGCTACTTGAGATTCTCGGGTCGGTGTTGTATGGCATCAGACAAANCTTCTTCAAGAGAATTCATCCTCGAATCTATTTGTGAAACTTTGCTGCAAAAAATAAGTTATGGAAATACGATGGACCTCACAACACTCTCTCACGAGTATTGATAAGATAAGGAACCACTACAACGAGAGTAAGATTTGGATTACCTTGTTGATCGAATATCTCAGGGCAAGAACATTGTTTGAGATTCGAATCACTCCACAAGCAAGATCGATCATGTCTAGCTTGAATGATTCTTGTTGATCAACTATCTCAAGGCAAGAACACTTGCTTGAGATTAGGGATAAAAGAGAGGTAGTTCCTTTAAGTACTGACTCCAAGTCTTTAACAAAGGGCCCCACCCTCTCCTTGGCCTGAGAGGGATTCAGTTTATTGGTTGGACCACAAACCAATTGTTTATTAGATGATCAATGAGACATAAGAAACAAAAAGTAACTTCAGGGGTAAAACAGTAAATTGACCCAGCTCTAGTTACGAACAACCTGTGAAGAATCGACTTACTAATCATGGTTATATCAAATGGACAGAAATATATCTATAGTGAGGGAAGTGCATGATCTATAGGTCCATTAGGTTCCTCTTCTAGCTCATATCGAACTAAACCATAGAACAGTGTGATGAGTGAGTTCGAAGTGTTCGAATTCAAATTAGAGAGAATGCGCTACATATATATGATATATTTAACCGCATTTTTGTTTTATTTACGAATTAAACAAAA
This sequence comes from Cucurbita maxima, assembly GCF_002738345.1. Lineage (NCBI taxonomy): Eukaryota > Viridiplantae > Streptophyta > Magnoliopsida > Cucurbitales > Cucurbitaceae > Cucurbita > Cucurbita maxima. Next base: position 73,968 of record NW_019272096.1, on the reverse strand, counting down.
AGAGAGAATCTGAAATATTTAAATAAGATTTAAATATCTTAATCAAATATGTGTCGGAATTAATTGGGATTGGCATTTGAATTAATATTAAGTATTAATTAAATAGTTTAATTAATCATTTAATATTACTTTAATTTGAATTAATAATTAAATTTGATGGTTGAATCAAAATGAAGAAAGTCAAAATGTTGACTTCATTTAATGGAAAAATACATGTTAGTGGAATTTTGAGGTGTCAAAATTTGGTTAACTCAAGCATGCATGCTTGCCACATAATCCCTAAACATTTGAGGGAGAGACCATGGAAGAAGGTATCATAATTTACAACAACGAGTTTCTTATGATGATAGAATTGATCGTAACGTGGGGAGTATCAAATTAAAACTTCCCAAGTTTTATGGCAAAATCGATCCAGAGGAGTACCTTCAATGGGAGAAAACGGTGGAGTTGGTGTTCAACTGTCATAATTTTAGTGATGAAAAGAAGGTACTGTTATGCATTGCTCAATTCAAACAATATGCTCAAATTTGGTGGGATAAATTGATGTCAAGTAGGGAAGAAATATTGAAGCACCAATTGATTCATGGGTCGAGTTCAATGAGTCCATGAGGAAGCGTTTTGTTCCACAATATTTTCACCGGGACATGGCGCAAAAGCTTCAAGCATTGAAACAAGGACGCAAATCTGTGGAGGATTATTACAAGGAGATGGATACATTGATGGATTGACTTGAACTCGATGAGGACATGGAGGCTCTCATGGCACGGTTTCTTAATGGGTTAAACACAGAGATTGTGGACAAGACTAATTTACAGCCTTATTCTAATATTGAGGAGTTGTTGCACATTGCAATTAAAATCGAGAGGCAAATTGAACAAGGTCTCAACGGTATTCTTCTAAAACTTTTCCCAATTCTACTTCTACATGGAAAAGGGATAGTAAGAACATTGATTATAAGCATAGAAATCAAGAGATTAATGAGAAGCCTCAAGCTAAATTTGAGNAAAGAAAAAGTAGAAAAGTCTAATGTTCGAAATAGAGATTTAAAGTGTTGGAGATGTCAAGGGGTAGGACACTATAGTAGAGATTGCCCAAATGCAAGAATTATGACCATCAAGGAGGGAGAAATTGAACGACCTAGACCAAAGGGACTTGTTTCAAACTCGGTGTCTTGTTCAATCTGTACCTTGTAGTGTTGTAATTGATAGCGGTAGTTAACAAACTCTTGTTTCTTTTACTATTGGAAACTATGTTGATGATGTTTTATGTGATGTTGTATCCATGCATGTTGGAGATTTACTACTGGGGAAGCCTTGACAATTTGATCGTCGGGTAATGTATGATGGGTATGCAAATCGATACTCTTTTACTCACAACGGTAGAAAAACTACTCTTATTCCATTGTCTCCAAAAGATGTATTTATTGATCATTACAAACTTGAAAAGAAAAGGCAAGAGGCTGATGCAAAAGCAGAGATTGAAAAAGAATCAAGTGTAAAAAAGAGCTTGAAGGAAAAGCAAGAGAGTAACACTCAGCCTAGAGAAAAAAAAAGAGAGAAAAGCCAAATCAGTAAGCTTGTATGTTAGATCAAGTGAGGCTAGGAATGTTTTGATCTCTAACCAGACTATTCTTGTACTTATGTACAAGGGATCTTGTTACTTTTCCATGCTTAACCCTTCTTTGCCTAGTGATTTTGTTGTGCTTTTGCAAGAGTTTGAAGATTTATTTTCCGAGGAGAAGCCTAATAGTTTGCCACCACTTAGAGAGATTGAACATAAGATTGACTTCATTCCTGGCGCGCCCATTCCAAACCGACCAGCTTATAGGACTAATCCAAAGGAGGCTGAAGAGATACAAAGGCAAGTAAGTGAACTCCTTGCTAAAGGGTATGTACGTGAAAGTTTGAGTCCTTGTTCTGTTCCAGTTATTCTTGTAACTATAAAGTATAGGCATCCAATTCCCAGATTAGATGATATGCTTGATGAATTGCATGGATGTAGTCTTTTTACTAAGATTGATTTAAAATCGGGTTATCATCAAATTCGCATGCATATTGGGGATGAGTGGAAAACAGCTTTTAAAACCAAGTATGGTCTTTATGAATGGTTGGTTATGCCTTTTGGATTAACTAATGCACCTAGTACATTCATGAGACTAATGAACCATGTCTTACGAGAATACTTAGGTAAGTTTGTGGTTGTTTATTTTGATGACATCCTTGTTTACTCTAAATCTTTAGATGATCATATTACCCATGTACGCAATGTTTTGACTACTTTAAGAAATGAATGTTTGTACGTAAATTTAAAGAAATGTAGCTTTTGCATGGAAAAAGTTAACTTTCTTGGGTTTGTAGTTTCATCTAATGGTGTTGAGGTTGACGAGGAGAAAGTGAAGGCTATAAAAGATTGGCCTACACCTAAAAATGTAAGTGAGGTAAGAAGTTTTCATGGTCTTGCAAGTTTGTACCGTAGGTTTAATAAGAATTTTAGTACAATTGCTTCACCCTTGAATGAACTTGTTAAGAAAAATGTATCCTTTATATGGAAAAAAGATCAAGAACTTGCTTTTAATACTTTGAAAGAAAAATTGAGTTCTGCTCCCTTGCTTGCATTACCTAATTTTGAGTCTACTTTTGAAATTGAATGTGATGCTAGTGGAGTAGGGATAGGTGCTGTATTAATGAAAAATCAAAGACCTTTAATGTTCTTTAGTGAGAAGTTGACTGGTGCATATTTGAGGTATCCAACTTATGACAAAGAGCTTTATGCTTTGGTTCGTGCATTGCAAACCTGGCAACATTATCTTTCGCCTAAGGAGTTCATTATTCATACGGATCATGAAAGCTTAAAGCATTTGAGAGTACAAAATAAACTCAACAGACGACATGCTAAGTGGTTAGAATTTATTGAAACATTCTCTTATGTCATAAAATATAAACAAGGCAAGGAGAACATTGTTGCAGATGCATTATCACGAAGGTATGTCCTCCTCGATACTTTGAATGCTAGGTTGTTAGGTTTTGAACACATAAAGGATTTGTATCAACATGACATGTTCTTTGCTCCTTTTGTTGAATCTTGTGAAAAAGGACTCATTGTGGATAATTAGTTGTTGTTAGATGAATTTTTGTTCCGAAAAGGCAAACTTTGCATACCATCTTGTTTCATCCGTGAGCTACTTGTGAGGGAAGCTCATGGAGGTGGTTTAATGGCACACCATGGAGTTTCTAAAACTTATGATATGCTCTCTGAACATTTTTTTTTTGGCCTAAAATGAGACATGATGTTCATAAAGTTTGTGCTCTTTGCATAGCATGTAAACAAGCTAAGTCTAGGCTTCATCCACATGGTTTATACTCCCCATTACCGGTTCCTAATGGTCCTTGTATTGATATATCAATGGATTTTGTTTTAGGTTTACCTAGGACTAGGAAAGGTTATGATAGCATCTTTGTTGTGGTTGATTGATTTATTAAAATGGCTCATTTTATTCCTTGTCACAAAACTGATGATGCAAAACATATTGCAGACTTGTTCTTTAGAGAAGTTGTACGATTGCATGGCATTCCTAAAAGCATCGTTAGTGATGGTGATGTAAAATTTTTAAGCCACTTTTGGCATGTTTTATGGGGTAAGTTAGGAACTAAGCTAATATATTCAACTACTTGTCATCCTCAAACGGATGGACAAACTGAAGTTGTTAACAGAACCATGATTGCTATGCTTAGGGCTATTATTGATAAGAATCTTAAGACTTGGGAGGATTGTTTGCCCTTTATAGAATTTGCATATAATAGGGTTGTTCATAGCACTACTAAATGCACACCTTTTGAAATTGTTTATGGCTTTAATCCTTTAACCCCCCTTGACTTGTTACCCATATCGTCAAAGGAGTTTGTGAATTTTGATGCAAATGCCAAGGTTGAGTTTGTTCATAAACTGCACAAGCAAGTGAAAGAACAAATTGAGAAACAAAATTCCAAGGTTGCCACCCGAATTAATAAAGGACGTAAGTTTGTCATCTTCAAGCAAGGAGATTGGGTTTGGGTGCATTTCCGAAAAGAAAGATTTCCTACTTAAAGAAAATCTAAGCTTTTACCACGTGGAGATGGACCTTTTCAAGTTCTTGAGCGTATCGACGACAATGCTTATAAAATTGATTTACCAGGTAAGTACGGTGTTAGTACAACTTTTAATGTTGTTGATTTGAGTCTGATATGAACCACAACCAAGGAATTTCCATACCTGAAGGTCCAATTACAAGGACGAGAGCTAAGAAGCTACAACAAACCTTATACAGTTATATTCAAGCTATGGTGAGCTCATCAAAGGAAATTCTAGAAGACGCTGGAGACCTCCCTTATATGTTGTGCAAAGTTGAGCTTCAAAAAAGAGATGAATTAAATGCACTTTAAGTTGTATTTAATGAACTCCACTGAATTTACGAAACTAGTCTAAGGATGAGTCAATAAGCACATTTTATTAATTGCATTATTTTATTATAGTTTAAATATTTGTTTGTCATATTTAAGCTAGTTTTAAATATAGGAGTTAAGGTTATATTGTAACCCACATAGGTTACTATATTCCACCATTAACTAGCCATTTTAATATGGAGGTTTTTAAATATAGGAGTTAAGGTTATATTGTAACCCACATAGGTTACTATATTCCACCATTAACTAGCCATTTTAATATGGAGGTTATGGGTATTTTTCATTTACTAGCGCATTTAATTTGGGAGTTATATATCCATAGGTTAAGGTTGTAAGGGCTATATAAAGCCTTCTTTTCTTTGATTAGACATCAGATTTTGAAATTAAGAATAGAATTTCTATTTTAGCTTTGTTGAGAGCTAAACTTTCTTTGCAAATTCTTGTGTTTAGAACTTGCATGTAGAGTCATTCAAGTGGTATTGATCAAACCTCTTGTGGAGTGATTCGAATCACGAGTTTAGAAACGAGTTTTCTTTACTCTTGATCTTGATCATCAAGGTAATCCGTTCCATACTTTCCCTTGGAACCGATACCCATATCATTTGGTATCAGAGCTTCAGGCTCAAGATCGGATATATGTTTCATTGTGCTTATCTCTTTTAATTCTCTTATAATTTTTTTTTCTCTCAGTTTGTGTAGAATGTTCATGTTCTATCACAAAAATATATAACAAAAAAAAAAAAAAAATCTTATGTTCTTTAAAGTGTTAGATCTGGATCTTATCAACACTTTGTTCTTCTTTAAGATCTTCTAAATCAATTTTCTTGTTGGTAAATTGATTATATTTTGCCAATCAGAAGAAAAAAAAAAAACCATTGAAAGAAAGAAAGCATATTGATGTTAAATGTCTTTTTTTTTCCCCTTGATTATTATATGTAACTCTCATATGTTACTACGTCTACATTAGTCCTTAATCATTTTCTTTCTTTAATTCGTTTCTTTGTCGTTATTCGGATTACTCCTTAAATACCCTTGTGTATGTCTTGAGTGTGCTGTCTATTCACTTTGAATTGCACTTAGCTCTATAACATAGCTTGTCTCACATCCCAATTTATTTTTTGGAGTGTGATTTGTGTGTGCTCAATTGTGAGGGTGAGTTTGTAAGGGAGTGACATATTGATTCGAGTGTTGAGTGCTAAACACGAGTGAACTACATTTACGAGTGAATACACGTGAGGGAGTGCTTGTGAGGTCCTTTTTTTTTTCTTTTACCTTTTTTTTTTTTTTGTAGCATGGAAAATCCAGAGGACAATACTGACATTACTGATGCATGATTGAGAGAAGCCCAACAACGAACCATGGAAAGACTAATTCGAGGAATAAAAGCGTTGACTGATCGAATAGGCAGATTGGAGATTCAAAATCAAGCTCGACAGAGGATTCCACTACCTACGCCCTCAACCGATACATATGAGGGCGACAATTCTGATCACCACGAGGATAATCCACATGTGGTTGGTCATGGCTTGATGCAAGGGAGAGACCATGGAAGAAGGTATCATAATTTATAACAACGAGTTCCTTATGATGATAGAATTGATCGTAACGTGGGGAGCATCAAATTAAAACTTCTCAAGTTTTATGGAAAAACTGATCCAGAGGAGTACCTTCAATGGGAGAAAACGGTGGAGTCGGTGTTCAACTGTCGTAATTTTAGTGATGAAAAGAAGGTACTGTTATGCATTGCTCAATTCAAACAATATGCTCAAATTTGGTGGGATAAATTGATGTCAAGTAGGAGAAGAAATCTTGAAGCACCAATTGATTCATGGGTCGAGTTCAAAGAGTCCATGAGGAAGCGTTTTGTTCCACAATATTTTCACCGGGACATGGCGCAAAAGCTTCAAGCATTGAAACAAGGACGCAAATCTGTGGAGGATTATTACAAGGAGATGGATACATTGATGGATCGACTTGAACTCGATGAGGACATGGAAGCTCTCATGGCGCGGTTTCTTAATGGGTTAAACACAGAGATTGCAGACAAGACTGATTTACAGCCTTATTCTAATATTGAGGAGTTGTTGCACATTGCAATTACGATCGAGAGGCAAATCCAACGAAGGTCTCAACGGTATTCTTCTAAAACTTTTTCCAATTCTACTTCTACATGAAAAATGGATAGTAAGAACATTGATTATACGCATAGAAATCAAGAGATTAATGAGAAGACTCAAGCTAAATTTGAGAAAGGGGAGAGTTCGAGAACAGGGAAAGAAAAAGTAGAAAAGTCTAATGTTCGAAATAGAGATTTAAAGTGTTGGAGATGTCAAGGGGTAGGACACTATAGTAGAGATTGCCCAAATGCAAGAATTATGACCATCAAGGAGGGAGAAATTGTTACGGATGACGAGGCACATGACGACATAAATGAGGAAACTGATGAGAGTGAGGAGTTTAGTGAAGAGGACCCTACACATATATCTTTGGTTACTCGACGAGCTCTAAACACCCATATTAAGGAGGACGGCCTAGACCAAAGGGAGAACTTGTTGCAAACTCGGTGTCTTGTTCAATCTGTACCATGTAGTGTTGTAATTGATAGCGGTAGTTGCACCAATGTTGTGAGTTTCATTCTAGTCAAAAGACTTAATTTAAAGACACAATCACATCCAAGACCCTACAAGCTTCAATGGTTGAATGATTGTGGGAAAGTACGGGTAACTCAACAAACTCTTGTTTTCTTTACTATTGGAAAATATGTTGATGATGTTTTATGTGATGTTGTATCCATGCATGTTGGAGATTTACTACTTGGGAGGCCTTGGCAATTTGATCGTCGGGTAATGTATGATGGGTATGCAAATCGATACTCTTTTACTCACAACGGTAGAAAAACTACTCTTATTCCATTGTCTCCAAAAGATGTATTTATTGATCATTGCAAACTTGAAAAGAAAAGGCAAGAGGCTGATGCAAAAGCAGAGATTGAAAAAGAATCAAGTGAAAAAAAGAGCTTGAGGGAAAAGCAAGAGAGTAACACTCAGCCTAGAGAAAAAAAAAGAGAGAAAAGCCAAATCAGTAAGCTTGTATGTTAGATCAAGTGAGGCTAGGAATGTTTTGATCTCTAACCAGACTATTCTTGTACTTATGTGCAAGGGATCTTGTTACTTTACTAACATGCTTAACCCTTCATTGCCTAGTGATTTTGTTGTGCTTTTGCAAGAGTTTGAAGATTTATTTTCCGAGGAGAAGCCTAGTAGTTTGCCACCACTTAGAGGGATTGAACACAAGATTGACTTCATTCCTGGCGCGCCCATTCCAAACCGACCAGCTTATAGGACTAATCCAAAGGAGGCTTAAGAGATACAAAGGCAAGTAAGTGAACTCCTTGCTAAAGGGTATGTACGTGAAAGTTTGAGTCCTTGTTCTGTTCCAGTTATTCTTGTACCTAAGAAAGATGGTTCTTGGCGTATGTGTGTTGATTGTAGGGCTATAAACAAGATAACTAAAAGTATAGGCATCCAATTCCCAGATTAGATGATATGCTTGATGAATTGCATGGATGTAGTCTTTTTACTAAGATTGATTTAAAATCAGGTTATCATCAAATTCGCATGCATATTGGGGATGAGTGAAAAACAGCTTTTAAAACCAAGTATGGTCTTTATGAATGGTTGGTTATGCCTTTTGGATTAACTAATGCACCTAGTACATTCATGAGACTAATGAACCATGTCTTACGAGAATACTTAGGTAAGTTTGTGGTTGTTTATTTTGATGACATCCTTGTTTACTCTAAATCTTTAGATGATCATATTACCCATGTACTCAATGTTTTGACTACTTTAAGAAACGAATGTTTGTACGTAAATTTAAAGAAATGTAGCTTTTGCATGGAAAAAGTTAACTTTCTTGGGTTTGTAGTTTCATCTAATGGTGTTGAGGTTGACGAGGAGAAAGTGAAGGCTATAAAAGATTGACCTACACCTAAAAATGTAAGTGAGGTAAGAAGTTTTGATGGTCTTGCAAGTTTCTACCGTAGGTTTATTAAGAATTTTAGTACAATTGCTTCACCCTTGAATGAACTTGTTAAGAAAAATGTATCCTTTATATGGGAAAAAGATCAAGAACTTGCTTTTAATACTTTGAAAGAAAAATTGAGTTCTGCTCCCTTGCTTGCATTACCTAATTTTGAGTCTACTTTTGAAATTGAATGTGATGCTAGTGGAGTAGGGATAGGTGTTGTATTAATGCAAAATCAAAGACCTTTGATGTTCTTTAGTGAGAAGTTGACTGATGCATCTTTGAGGTATCCAACTTATGACAAAGAGCTTTATGCTTTGGTTCGTGCATTGCAAACCTGGCAACATTATCTTTGGCCTAAGGAGTTCATTATTCATACGGATCATGAAAGTTTAAAGCATTTGCGAGTACAAAATAAACTCAACAGACGACATGCTAAGTGGTTAGAATTTATTGAAACATTCCCTTATGTCATAAAATATAAACAAGGTAAGGAGAACATTGTTGCAGATGCATTATCACGAAGGTATGTTCTTCTCAATACTTTGAATGCTAGGTTGTTGGGTTTTGAACACATAAAGGATTTGTATCAACATGACATGTTCTTTGCTCCTTTTGTTGAATCTTGTGAAAAAGGACTCATTGTGGATAATTACTTGTTGTTAGATGGATTTTTGTTCCGAAAAGGCAAACTTTGCATACCATCTTGTTCCATCCGTGAGCTACTTGTGAGGGAAGCTCATGGAGGTGGTTTAATGGCACACCATGGAGTTTCTAAAACTTATGATATGCTCTCTTAACATTTTTTTTGGCCTAAAATGAGACATGATGTTCATAAAGTTTGTGCTCGTTGCATAGCATGTAAACAAGCCAAGTCTAGGCTTCAACCACATGGTTTATACTCCCCATTACCGGTTCCTAATGATCCTTGGATTGATATATCAATGGATTTTGTTTTAGGTTGACCTAGGACTAGGAAAGGTTATGATAGCATCTTTGTTGTGGTTGATCGATTTAGTAAAATGGCTCATTTTATTCCTTGTCACAAAATGATGATGCAAAACATATTGCAGACCTGTTCTTTAGGGAAGTTGTACGATTGCATGGCATTCCTAAAAGCATCGTTAGTGATCGTGATGTAAAATTTTTAAACCACTTTTGGCGTGTTTTATGGGGTAAGTTAGGAACTAAGCTAATATATTCAACTACTTGTCATCCTCAAACGGATGGACAAACTGAAGTTGTTAACAGAACCATGACTGCTATGCTTAGGGCTATTATTGATAAGAATCTTAAGACTTGGGAGAATTGTTTGCCCTTTATAGAATTTGCATATAATAGGATTGTTCAGCACTACTAAATGCACACCTTTTGAAATTGTTTATGGCTTTAATCCTTTAACCCCCCTTGACTTGTTGCCCATACCGTCAAAAGAGTTTGTGAATTTTGATGCAAATGCCAAGGTTGAGTTTGTTCATAAACTTCACAAGCAAGTGAAAGAACAAATTGAGAAACAAAATTCCAAGGTTGCCACCCGAATTAATAAAGGACGTAAGTTTGTCATCTTCAAGCCAGGAGATTGGGTTTGGGTGCATTTTCGAAAATAAAGATTTCCTACTCAAAGAAAATCTAAGCTTTTACCACGAGGAGATGGACCTTTTCAAGTTCTTGAGCGTATCAACGACAATGCTTATAAAATTGATTTACCAGGTAAGTACGGTGTTAGTACAACTTTTAATGTTGTTGATTTGGACTTTTGATGTAGGTGATGGCTTTGATTCGAGGACGAATCTTTTTCAAGAGGGGGAGAATGATATGAACCACGGCCAAGGAATTTTCATACCTGAAGGTCCAATTACAAGGACGAGAGCTAAGAAGCTACAACAAACCTTATACATTTATATTCAAGCTATGGTGAGCTCATCAAAGGAAATTCTAGAAAACGCTGGAGACCTCCCTTATATGTTGTGCAAAGTTGAGCTTCAAGAAAGAGATGAATTAAATGCACTTTAAGTTGCATTTAATGAACTCCACTGAATTTATGAAACTAGTCCAAGGATGAGTCTATAAGCACATTTTATTGATTGCATTATTTTATTATAGTTTAAATATTTGTTTGTCATATTTAAGCTAGTTTTAAATATAGAAGTTAAGGTTATATTGTAACCCACATAGGTTACTATATTTCACCATTAACTAGCCATTTTAATATGAAGGTTATGGGTATTTTTCATTTACTAGCTCATTTAATTTGGGAGTTATATATCCATAGGTTAAGGTTGTAAGGGCTATATAAAGCCTTCTTTTCTTTGATTAGACATCAGATTTTGGAATTAAGAATAGAATTTCTATTTTAGCTTTGTTGAGAGCTAAACTTTCTTTGCAAATTCTTGTGTTTAGAACTTGCATGTAGAGTCATTCAAGTGGTATTGATCAAATTTCTTGTGGAGTGATTCGAATCACGAGTTTAGAAACGAGTTTTCTTTACTCTTGATCTTGATCATCAAGGTAATCCGTTCCATACTTTCCCTTGGGTTGATTTTCCATATCAATTATTAGTTAGCAATTTGTCTATTTGTTATAGTTTGTTGTCCGCATCAGTCAAATCAACTAAAAGGGATCATTTCTCAAGCAGGGAAGAACCAAGCAAGATCGTTCAATTTCCTTTGGTATAAGGTTAAACGATACAGAGATAGATTAGAGAATCCATTTGATAAAAAGCTAATTCTATTTATATAAAGGGTTGATAAGATTCAAAAGATCTGTTGAGCGCCTCTTGACTATGGCATAATAGATCCAAACACTTGCCCCGGATCCATTTCCAGATCATAATTGCTCTAGTGAATAACTAAAACCAAAATGGGAGATAGCAGAGACAGAGAAAGAAACTCAGTATAAAAATCTCTCATAGGTTCACTAATTACTTCACTATTGGCGGGGCTCTTTGTATGTGTTGTCCGGAAAGAGGAGGACTTCAGGTGCATGAGTGATTATTCGTTAGCCGAAACCAGAAGTCAAAATTGGGGTAGATAGGGCGTAAAACCTTCTTTCGAGGAATGGGCCAGCCAGACCGGGTCATTTCTCTAGAACGAACAATAGCTAAGGGGATACTACCACTTGGATTGATTTGGAACCTTCTTTCATGTTGATGCTCACGATTTCGATAGCCATACTAGTTGGAGGAGATCTCTCGAAAAAAGTCTTTAGTGCGCATTTTGACCAACTCTCCATCATCTTTCTTTCTTTGTTTGGCTGAGTGGGATGTATTTTCACGGTGCTCCTTTTCCAATTATGAAGCATGGCTAGGCGATCCTACTCACATTGGCCCTAGTGCCCAGGTGGTTTGGCCAATAGTGGGCCAAGAAATATTGAATGGTGATGTAGGCGGGGGGTTTCGAGGAATACAAATAACCTCTAGGTTTTTTCAGATGTGGAGAGCATCTGGAATAACTAGTGAATTACAACTTTATTGTACGACAATTCGTGCATTAGTCTTTTCAGCCTTAATGCTTTTTGCCGGTTGGTTTCATTATCACAAGGCTGCTCCAAAATTGGCTTGCAAGATGTCAATCCATGTTCAATCACCATTTAGCGTAGCGGGTCTGCTAGGACTTGGGGCTCTTTCTTGGGCGGGACATCAAGTACACCTATCTTTACCGATTAACCAATTTCTAAATGATGCTGGAGTTGATCCTAAAGAGATTCCACTTCCTCATGAATTTCTCTTGAATCGGGATCTTTTGGCGCAACTTTCTTCTAGTAAAGCGGAGGGAGCAACCCCATTTTTCACTTGGAATTGGTCAAAGAGGAATTTCTGATTTTTGGCAGAGGATTAGACCCAGTAACCGGTGGTCTATGGTTAACCGATATTGCACTCATTTAGCTATTACTATTCTTTTCCTGATAGCAGATCTCATGTATAGATAGGACCAACTAGGGCATTGGTCAGGGTATAAAAGATATTTGAGAGGGAGGCTCATCAAGGTTCATTTACAGGCCAGGGTCATAAAGGACTATATGAGATTCTAACAACGTAAGGCCATGCTCCATTATCTATTCCACCTAGCTAAGTTAGGCTCTTTCACCATTATTGTAGCTCACCATATGTATGCGATGCCCCCTTATCCCTAGCTACTGAATATGGGACACAACTTTCATGGTTCACACATCACAGTAGATTTCTCTTGGTGCTGCCGCGCATGCAGGCATTTTTATGGATGGTAAGAGACTGTGATCCAACTACTCGCTACAAACAACGATTTATCGTGGACTTAGGCATCGCGATGCAATCATATCACATCTCAACTGGGAGGGTATGGATATTTTGAGGCTTTCACAGTTTTGGTATATTCATAATGATACCATGAGTGCCTGATACCCCTATACAGGATACAAAACACCCATGCTTTAGCACCTAGTATAATGGCCCCAGGTCCAACAACAGGCACCAGTTTGACTTGGGGGGGTGGTGATTTAGTGGCAGTGGGCGGCAAAGTGGCTTTGTTACCTATTCCGGTAGGAGCCGCAGATTCTTTGGTACATCATAGTCAGGCATTTACGATTCATGTAACGGTATTGATACTCCTTCAAGGGGTTCCATTTTCTCGTAGCTCGCGTTTGATACCGGATAAAGCAAATCAAATCTAATCTTGGGTTTCGTTTCCCTTGTGATGGGCCGGGAAGAGGGGGTAAATGTCAAGTATTCGCTTGCTTGGGATCATGTCTTCTTAGGGCTATTTTCGATGGACAATTCCATTTTAGTAGTAAGTAATATGCCTGCCATTTACAGTGGAAAATGCAGTCAGATGTTTGGAGTAGTGTAAGTGATCAAGGGGTAGCAACTCATATTACGGGAGGAAACTTTGCGCAGAGTTCCATCATTACTATTAATGGGAGGCTTCGCGATTTCTTATAGGAACAGGCATGCCAGGTAATTCAGTCTTATGGTTCTTCTTTCTTCATTATCCGCATATGGACCGTTCGTTTTTCCTAGGTTCTCATTTTGGTATGGGCTTTGAGTTTCATCTTTCTATTTTATAGGCGTATTTATTGGCAAGAACTTATTGAATCCAGCGGTTTGGGCTCATAATCAATGAAAAGTTGCTCCTGCTACTCTCAGCCTAGAGCCTTGATTGAGCATTGTCCAAGGACGTGCTGTAGGAGTAACCCATCCATTACCTTACCTTCTGGGTGGAATTGCCACAACATAGGCACTCTTTCTCTTCTTAGCAAGAATTATTGCAGTCGGATAATGGCTAGGAGGATTTGCATTATGGCACTAGGATTTCCAAGGTTTAGCCAAGGCTTAACTCAGGACCCCACTACTCGTGGTATTTGGTTTGGTATTGCTACCGCGCCTGACTTCGAAAGGCATGATGATATTACTGAAGAACGTCTTTATCATCATCTTTTTGCTTCCTTCGCATTTCGGGCAATTAGCAAGAATTTGTCTGTGTATACTTCTATAAATATCTTTCATGTAGCTTGGCAAGGAAATTTTGAAGCATGGGTACAAGCAAGACCCTTTCCATGTAAGACCTATTTGCAATTTTGGATCCTCGGTCAACCGGAAAAGCTTTTACTCGAGGGGGTGCTCCCAGTGAATATCGCTTATTCTGGTGTTTCTTTCTTTCTCAGTGGTGGTATACAATCGGGTTACATACTAAGGGGGATCTTTATATGGGAGGGGAGCTCTTCTTTTTCTATTCTTTCTTTCTACCATATCTTTCATAGCGGGTTGGTTACACCTACAACCGAAATCGAAAGCGAGCCTTTCGTGGTTTCAAAATGCCAAATCTCGTCTCAATCATCATTTGTCAGGACTATTCATTTGGAGTCAGTTCCTTGGCTTGGACAGGCCATTTCAGCCATGTCGCTATTCCTGCATCCAGGGGAGAATATGTTGGAAGAATTTCTTAGACGTATTGTGATATGAACCAAAAGACATCAATCATACAATATACTTCAATGAAGATGTGAAGAAAAGGTTGTCAAAATTATCAAAAGATGTTGATTCATGCCACATTGAAGAAGAATGAAGTTTGATTGTTATAAATTTTGGGTGGGTTACAATTTAGAGTTATTGTATTTCATTTATGTATTTTAAGACTTTATTTACTATAGGTTACAATTACATAATGGTTAATTATGGCCATTAAGTATGAATGTTACAACTCTTGGAATGCCTTTAATAGTTTCATTTTGAGGCTATATAAAGCCATGTATGTTGTATGTGTGAGAGACTTGAAAAATATAGTAAAAAGAAGCATTTGTGCTCTTCTTTAGCCAATGCAATTCTATGTAGTTTAGGCTGCATGTAGAATCATTCAAGCTCGACATGATCAATCTTGCTTGTGGAGTGATTCGAATCTCATGGAAGTGTTCTTGCCTTGAGATATTTGATCAACAAGAATCATTCAAGCTAGACATGATCGATCTTCTTGTGGAGTGATTCGAATCTCAAACAATGTTCTTGCCTTGAGATATTCGATCAACAAGGTAATCCGAATCCTACTCCCCTTGTAGTGGTTCCTTTTCTTATCATTTGGTATCATAGCTTAAGGCTCAAGATCGGATATATGTTTCCTTTGCATTTCTTTTCAATTTGTTTTTATCTTTTTAGTTTTTAATCGACCCAAAATAAAAAAAAATGAAATATGGGCTCTACTAGAAAATTTGAGAGGTGAGGATGAGAGATTCATTTGTGTAAATGAGTGCAAACAGAGTGGCCTAAAATTCCTTGAGTGTATACACGTGAGAGAGTGTTGTGAGGTCCTTTGTATTTCCATAACTTATTTTTTGCAGCAAAGTTTCACAAATAGATTCGAGGACGAATCCTCTTGAAGAAGTGAAAAATGATATGAACCAAAAGACATCAATCATACAATATACTTCAATGAAGATGTGAAGAAAATGTTGTCAAAATTATCAAAAGATGTTTCAATTCATGTCACATTGAAGAAGAATGAAGTTTGATTGTTATAAATTTTGGGTGGGTTACAATTTAGAGTTATTGTATTTCATCTATGTATTTTAAGACTTTATTTACTATACGTTACAATTACATAATGGTTAATTATGGCCATTAAGTATGAATGTTACAACTCTTGGAATGACTTTAGTAGTTTCATTTTGAGGCTATATAAAGCCATGTATGTTGTATGTGTAAGAGACTTGAAAAATATAGTAAAAAGAAACATTTGTGCTCTTCTTTAGCCAATGGCTAAGTTTCTTTGCAATTCTATGTAGTTTAGGTTGCATGTAGAATCATTCAAGCTCGACATGATCAATCTTGCTTGTGGAGTGATTCGAATCTCATGGAAGTGTTCTTGCCTTGAGATATTTGATCAACAAGAATCATTCAAGCTAGACATGATCGATCTTGCTTGTGGAGTGATTCGAATCTCAAACAATGTTCTTGCCTTGAGATATTCGATCAACAAGGTAATCCGAATCTTACTTCCCTTGTAGTGGTTCCTTATCTTATCATTTGGTATCAGAGCTTCAGGCTCAAGATCGGATATATGTTTCCTTTGCATTTTTTTTTTTCAATTTGATTTTTATTTATTTTTATCCTTTTAGTTTTTAATCGACCCAGAATTCAAAATTCAATCTTTGCTCTATTTCAAATTTTGAGAGGTGAGAATGAGAGCTTCATTTGTGTAACTGAGTTTAAAAAGAGTGGCCTAAAATTCCTTGAGTGTATACACGTGAGAGAGTGTTGTGAGGTCCTTTGTATTTCCATAACTTATTTTTTGCAGCAAAGTTTCACAAATAGATTCGAGGACGAATCCTCTTGAAGAAGTGGAGAATGATATGAACCAAAAGACATCAATCATACAATATACTTCAATGAAGATGTGAAGAAAAGGTTGTCAAAATTATCAAAAGATGTTTCAATTCATGCCACATTGAAGAAGAATGAAGTTTGATTGTTATAAATTTTGGGTGGGTTACAATTTAGAGTTATTGTATTTCATTTATGTATTTTAAGACTTTATTTACTATAGGTTACAATTACATAATGGTTAATTATGGCCATTAAGTATGAATGTTACAACTCTTGGAATGACTTTAGTAGTTTCATTTTGAGGCTATATAAAGCCATGTATGTTGTATGTGTAAGAGACTTGAAAAATATAGTAAAAAGAAACATTTGTGCTCTTCTTTAGCCAATGGCTAAGTTTCTTTGCAATTCTATGTAGTTTAGGTTGCATGTAGAATCATTCAAGCTCGACATGATCAATCTTGCTTGTGGAGTGATTCGAATCTCAAGGAAGTGTTCTTACCTTGAGATATTTGATCAACAAGAATCATTCAAGCTAGACATGATCGATCTTGCTTGTGGAGTGATTCGAATCTCAAACAATGTTCTTGCCTTGAGATATTCGATCAACAAGGTAATCCGAATCTTACTTCCCTTGTAGTGGTTCCTTTTCTTATCATATTGCCACATCCCCAAGGATTAGGACCACTTTAGCTGGGTCAGTGTAATCTTTATGCTCACCCGATTCAAATAATCATTGATTTGGTACTGCCGAAGGAGCAGGAACTGCCATTCTAACCCTTCTTTCTCTGGGATTCTCCATCCGCAAAGTTTCTAGCTGACTGATATGGCTCATCTTCATTTAGCTATTGCATTTCTTTTTCTTGTTGCTGGTCATATGTATAGATAGAACTAACTTCGGGGTTGGACAAAGTATAAAAGATCTTTTAGAAGCACATATTCGGGGGACGATTTGGGCGTGGACATAAAGTTATGACACAATCAATAATTCTCTTCATTTTCAATTAGGCCTTACTTTAGCCTCTTTAGGGGTTATTAGATTACATTACTGACTTCCTTGGTAGCTCAACACATGTACTCTTTACCTGCTTATGCGTTCATAGCACAAGAAGACGACTCGACTACTCTACTCAAGCTGCGTTATATACCCATCACCAATACATAGCAGGATGAATTATGACAGACAGGAGCTTTTGCTCATGGAGCTATATTCTAGAGATTACAATACCAAACAGAATGAGGATAATGTAATGTATTGGCAAGAATGTTAGACCATAAAGAAAAGAAGCTATCATATATATATCCCATTGAAGTTGGGCCAGCCTTTTTCTGGGGGTTCCATACTTTGGGGCTTTAGGTTCGTTCATAATGATGTCATGCTTGCTTTTGGTACTCCGGAGAAAGAAATCTTAATCGACACCCATATTTGCCCAATAGATTCAATCTGCTCATGGTCAAACTGAATATAGGTTCGATGTCCTTTTATCTTCAACAAGCGGCCTGACGTTCAATGCTGTTAAATAGTAATGCACTATTCTTCACAATAGGGCCCGAAGACTGATTGGTTCATCATGCTATTGCTTTAGGGTTACATATAACTACATTGATCTTAGTAAAAGGTGCTTTAGATGGACATGGTTCCAAATGAATGCCGGATAAAAAGGATTTTGGCTATAGTTTTCCTTGGTCTGGGACGAGGTGGTACTTGTTATATTTCAGCTTGAGACGCCTTTGGCCGTTTTCTGGATGTGAAATACCATTGGCTACTTTAGATTGGCACTGGAAGCACATCACATTGTGTATGGCATGGTAACGTTTCACAGTTTCATTCATCTTTCACTTACTTATTTGCTGGGATGGTTAAGAGATTCTTTATGGTTAAACTCTTCACAACTTCTCAATGGGATAATTAGAATTAATCCTTGTTGGTATGAATAGTTTATCAGTCCGGGGGCGCGGATGTTCTTATTTGGACATCTTGTTTGGGCTACTGGATTTCTATTCTGAATTTCCTGGCGGGGGGATATTGGTAAGAAGAATTGATTGAAACTTTAGTGTGGGCTCACGAACGCACACCCTTGGCTAATTTGATTTGAGAGAGAACCAACCCAGTGACTCTTTCTTTCCATTGTGCAAGATTTGTTGGATTAGCCCCCTTTTCCGTAGGTTACATATTGACTTATGCGGCTTTCTGCCTCTACATCAGGCTAATTTGGTTCATTTTGTATGTGTTGTATCCTATCAAATCTCATCTCTTTGGAGAAGGGGATCTTCTTTCTTATATTTCTACATCTAGGATCTGACTTGTATCATTGATACTACTAGGAATGGAATCATTATGGCAAGGAAAAGTGTAATAGGGAGAGGGAGAAGAAGAGGGCAAAATTGGAACACAAATCTGATTCGTCCATCCTTAAAAAAAGAAATAAGCAAAGTTCCATCCTTGAGTGAGAAATGGGAAATTCATGGCAAGTGACAATCCCCACCGCGTAATAGTGCACCCACACGTCTTCATCGACCGACGTTGTTTTTTCACCGGAAGACCGAGAGCTAACGATCGAGACTTTCTTTGGGCTATCTGGACACATACAGACTTATACTTCGGGAAATGGTTCATGCATGCTTGTTGCCTGGGAGAAGGAAGAAGATCAAGGATTCAAATAGCCCTTTCTATTCATTTCTATTATCACGACCCCCTTTCTTTCTTTCTTTACCATTCTCTGTATAAATCTTGACTATTCTATTTGTAAAGATATGGTTATAGGGGCGCGCATTCAATCTTTCTTTGTCTATTAGTTCACAGTTCTTCTCTTCGCGGGGTGGAGCAGCTTGGTAGCTCACAAGGCTCATAACCTTTCAGTCATGAGTTCAAATCCTGTCTCCGCTCAATCTCATTTTGATAAAATGTACCACGTAGAGATTGAAATGTATTCTTCTATATTACTTCCTTCTTTTTTAAGACTTGAGCATGTATGGGATTCAGGGTAGTAGTCTTTTTTTCATTCAGAAATAAGGGGGATACTCGATCATATATATCTAGATCCATATAAATAGACTTCTAGATTTACGACTGAGATACAGTCTAGACTATAATGGTCTCAACTTATATGTCAATGTTCTATTCTATTCGGTGGGATGGGATATAAAGAAAATGGAAATTCTCTTTCGGAGAGATGGCCGTGTGGTTGATAGCTCCGGGCTTGAAAACCGGTCTTGTATAGTGTTCGAATAAAGAACTATCGAGGGTTCGAATCCCTCTCTCTCCTTTTGCTCGGCAAATAGATTCTTTATTTGATTGGGTTTGTTTCCCCGGCTCAATATCATAAAGGGGAATGGTTCGGCTAGGTGGGATAGATAGCCCAGCCAAAATAGAAAACAAAGAGTAGATAGAAATGAAGAAAGGAAAAAGGAATTGATCGTTTGAATCTATTCTTTTCATGACCTGAATAGGAAGAATCCTAGAACAAAATGAGAGGTAGCTAACCAACTTCTAGGAGAGACATAATTGACTGCAGGAATTTCGGTAGCTACGCCACCCCCAGAATTGAAAGAACCTAAAGGAGCGCATGGGGCATATATTCCGCAGAACGTCATTCTTGCCAAGGTTGTATATCTTTGCTTGCCTACTCAAGTCCAAACCATTAGGCCCCCTTACTTAGTGGTTCTAACCAAGGAGCACGCGGATCCAAAAAACGCATAGTCTCTCCCTCTCCCCAAAATGACTTCTACCGGCGGAGAATGCATTAGATATTTACCGAAACCAGTAGCAGTAGGTCCTTGATCCAACCTTAGCTCCAAGACGTTGGTCTCTAACTAGAAACGAAAATGCTTGAGCTTGAGAAGTGAAAAGCTTCGGGTCCAGCCGGCCCGTAAAACTCACTCGGATAAGTATTATTGAACAAGACAAAACAACAAGCAATAAAAGCCAAAACGGATAAAGCACCTAAACTATAAGACAAGTAAGCTTCTCCAGACCATACAAGAGCGAGCCCATGCAAACGGTTTAGTTAAGATATGCCAAATTCCTTCCCCCAAGTATACAAATGGAACCTAACCATACATGCCCCCCCAACCAACTATATCTTTCAAATCGTCCACACTAACAATCCATCCTTCTATCTCTCTCCCTCAAAAGGTTGAGTAAATAACCAAATATCACAGGCTAAGGGTCAAGTTGGTAATTTTTCTTACATCTCCTCCCCCCGGAGCCCAGGTATCATATACGCCTCCAAAATCAGGTAAGGAGCTTTGAATACTAGAAGAAAAGCAAGCACCTATACCTAACAAAATGAAGTGAATACCCCAACCAAATGGTAGTCATTTTCTTTCTATCTATCTTTCCACACATAACCGAAGAAGGGAAAATATTCTTCAAGGGTCTCGGGTCCCAGAAGTGCATGATACATAGCGCCAAAACCCAATACTGCAGATGGAGGAAATTCAATGAAGTACTCCAGACGGACAAAAAGTACGGAAAGGTGTCTATAACTTCTCCACCAGGACCTACGCCCCAACCTAGAGTAGAGTTAGAGTAGCTAGGTGGGGAAGTGAAGTCAAATTCATCCTTGTTCATACATGGGCTTCTTTCTCAGGTACGAAATGAGCCACTTTGAATAGGTTCATTGCTCCGGCCTAGAATACGATTAATCAGGCATGGGCTAGATGAGCCCCCAGTAGTTTATCGGATAAATGGATAAGTCGGGCATTCACGGCACACCAAGCGAAACAAACCGGTTCTTGGTCATGATACTAGCTAGAAAGTTCCATTAAATAAAGAAAGAGCCTTTTCCCGGGGTATAGAACCTCCTCAGGGAATAGAAGGTATTTTCATGAGGCTGATCTTGAGCCGCCATCCAAGCACGAATACCTTCGGTTAAGAGAAAATTCTGGGTATAGTAGGGTATAGAAAGTATCAAATTCAGGATCTTCCCTTGCTGCACGGATATCCTGAGAACCGAAGTCATAGGCACGTAGGTTCAGGGCCAGACCAACTACTCCAAGAGCACTCGGCCATAAAGCAGTTACTGGTACAAATAACAGAAAGAAATGTAACCAACCTTTAGTGGAAAAAGAAACCCAAAGATTTGGTACCAAAAGCGGTTAGCAGTGACCATTGAATAAGTTTCTTCCTTCAGCTTGAGTTGGGTTAAAAGCACGAAATGTATTTGAAGCATCATCACCATCTTCCTTCAAATAAGAGATTTTCTACGGTAGCACCATGAATAGCGCATAGCCGAGCAGCGCCCAATACACCCGCAACCAACTCCCATCATATGAAATGGGTTCAATGTCCAATTATTTCATTCCCGGGAAAAGTAGGATGAATCAAAATATAGCTGCTACACCAAAACTAGGCGCAAAGAACCAACCAGACTGACCTAGTGGATCAATCATCAGGAATACGGAAACAAACAAAGCAATTGAACAGATCGAGCAAGTTCAGACGTACCATGAAACCTATTAGTCCGAACCGTGGAGAGAAACAAAAGTCCACAGACCACCTAATGGTAATGGACATCAAGGAGTCAAATCTATCTCCTTGTGCTTCAGGCCCCATAGTAACAACAAAGAAAGAGTGTGCTAAACTATTAGCAGGAGTCGAAACAGCGGCGGTTAAGAAGTTGCATCCTTCCAAACAAATAGAAACTTGCCAATCCATATGGTTAGGTATACCATTAAGTTACAAAGGGTGTACCTGTAAACCAACCTCCTACGACAACAAAATAGGCACAAGGAAAGAGCAATAGACCGAACCAACCTACAAGACCGAACCGGTCCCTCCATAACGAGTCATCCATAATCTCGAAGAAGAAATCATTTGAGTCTTTGGTCAATTTACCAACGACTATAGTGATAGTGGATCTTCCTATTCAACTAACGTGAACTATTTTCGAACACCTCATAGCATTGCAAGGGCCTTCGAGTCTATCATTTCTGTCTGATTTCTACTGTCCCTTCTTCTTTCTTTCTTTCTATCTAATGGGTTTTGAATATCTAAATCCTTTTTTGATTGGTCCATAACCTGACCTAGATCAATATTATTCACTCAATACTGTACTGCTGGTAAAGTAAATTCAAGTCTCGTTCTCCTTCTCCTTTCTATTCTTCGTCACATCGTTGGACCATCAAAGAATATGGAAAATCTTTGGCACATAGATTGATCTTATCCTCTATTATCTGATCTTCTCTGTTTGTTTGGAAAGGGCTCATATGTTGTGACTTGGAATAAGGGTTTCTCTGTGGCGAAAGGGAAATAGCCATCCAATTTTCCTATAGAACGTCTACAACCAAGAGGATTGAATCAGAAATCTCGCCGTATTCCTGTATGTGGGCCAAATCAATATGAAAATGCAATCAAAGGGATCCACTGTTCTAATTTCATCCTTATCGGATTTGAACCGATGACTTATGCCTTACCATGGCGTTACTCTACCACTAAGTGAAAAAGGCCGGCCTATTTGATTCAATTTCTGAATAAGCCACTAGCCCCGCCCAATGAGTTGCATGTATATAATTATTAGAAATGAGAAGAAAGAATGTACATAAATGGATCTTATCCACTCACTCATTCAGGAACTGAAAATGGGATTACTCTGTCTACTGAGTATAGGTAAAATGGTTTATTTATGGATATTGGATTTGATCAATTCATTGTTTCATCATAAGACCGAGCCTAATTCAATTGATGAGCCCCACCCTAACTCAATTCATTTGATTGAGACATGTACACCCACGAATTGAATATGGATCCATTCACCGAATCATTGAGAAAGCAATTAGACTTGGATGGCAAGGACCCCATTTGAAATAACTTGTTGATCCCTATCCCTCTCTTCCCCACTTAGTTCCTACCTCCTTTTCTTTCCTTTTCTTTGTCTTTCTTGGTTGGCTTAGTGTGAGATCGAAATATACCTACCTAACTTTATCTTACCAATGAGTGAATCAATGAGATTAAGTATGAGAAATTGAGTTTCATCCCATTTATAGCATATGGGAAGCCACCAATAACTTCGGGAAGGAAGGGTACTAGCCTTCCAATTATTTCAATCAATAAAAGAATAATCTAGTTAGAATTCTATGGAATAATGATAGACAGAAAAATCCTTACGAATTGCATCATATGAGTCTATTCTATTTATACTTTTCGGATAGTCTGAGTATGATGGCAGTCGGGCAAGTATGCCCCCATTGTCTAGTGGTTCAGGACATCTCTCTTTCAAGGAGGCAGCGGGGATTCGCCTTCGCCTGGGGGGTAAGGAAGTGGATCATGTATTATGAATAAGCTTGGAATGGATTCTTCCCAGGTCAATGCGAGAGCGGTTAATGGGGAGGGACTGTAAATGGCAATATGTCTACGCTGGTTCAAATCCAGCTCGGCCCACTAATTCGCGTATCCCACCATAAAATGATATGTTCCATTTGTCCTTCGCCAGAACTGCTGGATATGAAGGAAGGAATATTAACCCCTCCCTCTTTTTTGATTGATTGCCAGATAGATGGATTAATTATCAATCAATTTGACAATAACGACTATGAATCCATGCTCCTCTTACTAAAGTAACTGTCTCCACGCATATCAATCTATTCCTCGCGTCTCTGTCTGGTAAAATATGCCAATTCGAATCAAAAATCTACATGAAAAGGTTTGAAGGAAATGAAATCAACAACATGTACACTTGATTTCCCCAGGATTGTAGTTCAATCGGTCAGAGCCCTGTCAAGGCGGAAGCTGGGGGGCCCCGTCAGTTAGTCCCGATGGATCCAAATCCAATAAAAACTAATAGGGCAATTTCCATTTCTTCAACGAGTATTGATTGATGGGAGAAAGCCATATGTGCCATATGCGAATTACCGCAATTATTGGTAGCATCATATTCCCGATTCGAATGAATACAATATTGGGTCTAGTTGATTGGCCCGATTTAGCTAATGGAATAGAGTACTATACGTTTCCGGGAAGCACATACACAAAGGGAATTTAGACGATACACAAAAAGAAAGGAGTGACGACAACTATGATCTAACTTTTAGTCTGAAAGCAAGAAAGAAAAATATATACGTTCCGTTCAGGCTCCAATTTTGTGTAACCTCAATTAGTTAGTCAATTCAATTACTAAACTACTTGGAATTAGAAATAATCTATCTCATTCTAATCTCACACTGAACTTTTGATATATACGTCCCACTACTAATGAAAGGAAAAAACATATTAATACAAACGAGGATCCCCATCTATCTCTCTTAGTGAGGGAATTCATCATTTTAGAAAGTTTCCGTTTCGGATTTCATTCTTTTTTTTTAAGAAGATTTGATCAGTACACGAAAAGGGGTGACGTTCGAACCTACCTCCTTTTCCTTTTTAGAATTTCGCAGTGTGTGTTTGCTTGAGTTTGTTTATAAACTAAGGGTAAAGGTAGTCCGTCTGTCTGCTGAGACTGAATCAGCTAATTGCATTGGACAAGAGGGCAGTAGATTATAGAAAAGAAAGAATGCAACGAATGAGAAAGAAAGAAATGACTGAGATGATCTTCCTATCAAAACTAGAAGGATGAGATTATGGAAGTCTCTATTCTCGCATTTATTGCTACTGCCCTGTTCATTCTAGTTCCTACCGCCTTTTAATAGATGTAAAAACAGTCAAAGTGCTGAATCTGAATTTGAATTATAGTAAATTTAATTATATTATTTCACCACTTAAATAAAAATAATTAATAATTAATGTCTAATTTTACCTTAAAATTTGTTACGGAAAATTACTAAAAAGAAATCAAAGAATATTGACTAAAGTAGAATATAGTTGTGCATATATTAATAAATGCTTTCCAAATTTTATGAATAAAACAAACTTAACGTCACCTCAAAAGTGTTACGAGGAAAGTAATAATAGTTATAAAATAACGTATTGTTTTCAGGCCCAAAAAATCTCAACCAGCTTTGGTGCAATCAGTGGGCTTAAACGACACGGTCATATTGTCAATATCATACCCAACCAAAAAATTTGCCATCATACTGTTCCCGATGAGTGCGTCCTTGTCGTCAACACCCATCGCGGTGAAGCAAAAGGACCCATCCGGCATCTTATTGAAAGTCTGAACCGTACTCAATCGCAGATCCACGCCGCCGTCGAAGTGCAAAGTCATCACCAAATCCCCCAAATTATCTTTGTAGCAAAGAGTATCATCGTCAATGGGCTTCGACGGGATATGCCGCCGAACTTCAGCAGCCAATCGTCCGTACAATTCTTTGGGGAGGAGAGTCGGCGGCGTGCCGGTATCGAGAACCGCATTCCCCTTGGCCGGAGGTCCCGACGTACTGTACGAAACGAGGGTTTTTGTGACGGAGATTCCCGTGAGGGTGAGAGAGTAAGATGTCTGGTCGGATGTTCGAACGAGTTGGGCTGTGATGACTCCGGGTCCTTTAACTTCAGAACCCGACCCGATAGAGAGGCTACTTGAGATTCTCGGGTCAGTGTTGTATGGCATCAGACAAAGGGAGAACTTTCTACCGCCGACCGATGGACCTATCTGTGAATATGAAGTTACATTAACTATAAGGTTTTGAACTTTATAGTTATTTAAATAAGATGCTAATAATGTTTTTAAAAATATTAATAATAATTGAAATTGATAATATATATATACTTGAGAAACGAAGGAAATCGCTCCTCTTCCAAATCCGATCAATCCCATTTCATTGGCATTAAACGTTCCACTATTATTATGTCTGCAACCAAACACCACCCCAGGAAACGGCGTCGTCGCTCCAGACCTCGAAGTTACAGCCATTTTTTCACTCGCCAATTCTCCCTGCGTAGATCCGCTTCCATACCCATAGCTTTACTTACACGTGTCGGTGCCGGAGCATGCCGCACCAGACCCCCTCAAATGGCACTGCGGCGACTTGCAAGAAAGGGTTCAAAAGGTTGACGATTTTGAAGGGTCGTAAATCGGATTCGTTTGCTGGTAACATTTCGCACATGGACGACACTGAGCCCAAAATAAATCGCTGCCAGTGTCGAGGATTGCATGCACCTCTGTCGGCGGCGTTCCGATGGCGATTTTCACTATAAATTCGCTGGTTTCCGGCCAAATTTGTGATTTGGCTGCCATCGGCGAAACGTTGCCGGGTGAGAGACGGCGGCGGATGAGTTCCAGCTTGAGACCACCGCCTTTGCCGGAATTAATTGGGATTGGCATTTGAATTAATATTAAGTATTAATTAAATAGTTTAATTAATCATTTAACATTACTTTAATTTGAATTAATAATTAAAATTGATGGTTGAATCAAAATGAAGAAAGTCAAAATGTTGACTTCATTTAATGGAAAAATACATGTTAGTGGAATTTTGAGGTGTCAAAATTTGGTTAACTCAAGCATGCATGCTTGCCACATAATCCCCAAACATTTGAGGGAGAGACCATGGAAGAAGGTATCATAATTTACAACAACGAGTTCCTTATGATGATAGAATTGATCGTAACGTGGGGAGCATCAAATTAAAACTTCCCAAGTTTTATGGCAAAATCGATCCAGAGGAGTACCTTCAATGGGAGAAAACGGTGGAGTCGGTGTTCAACTGTCATAATTTTAGTGATGAAAAGAAGGTACTGTTATGCATTGCTCAATTCAAACAATATGCTCAAATTTGGTGGGATAAATTGATGTCAAGTAGGAGAAGAAATCTTGAAGCACCAATTGATTCATGGGTCGAGTTCAAAGAGTCCATGAGGAAGCGTTTTGTTCCACAATATTTTCACCGGGACATGGCGCAAAAGCTTCAAGCATTGAAACAAGGACGAAAATTTGTGGAGGATTATTACAAGGAGATGGATACATTGATGGATCGACTTGAACTCGATGAGGACATGGAGGCTCTCATGGCACGGTTTCTTAATGGGTTAAACACAGAGATTGCGGACAAGACTAATTTACAGCCTTACATGCTATGCAACGAGCACAAACTTTATGTACATCATGTCTCATTTTAGGCCAAAAAAAATGTTCAGAGAGCATATCATAAGTTTTAAAAACTCCATGGTGTGTCATTAAACCACCTCCATGAGCTTCCCTCACAAGTAGCTCACGAATGGAACAAGATGGTATGCAAAGTTTGCCTTTTCGGAACAAAAATCCATCTAACAACAAGTAATTATCCACAATGAGTCCTTTTTCACAAGATTCAACAAAAGGAGCAAAGAACATGTCATGTTGATACAAATCCTTTATGTGTTCAAAACCCAACAACCTAGCATTCAAAGTTTTCAGGAGGGCATACCTTCGTGATAATGCATCTGCAACAATGTTCTCCTTACCTTGTTTATATTTTATGACATAAGGGAATGTTTCAATAAATTCTAACCACTTACATGTCGTCTGTTGAGTTTATTTTGTACTCTCAAATGCTTTAAACTTTCATGATCTGTATGAATAATGAACTCCTTAGGCCAAAGATAATGTTGCCAGGTTTGCAATGCACGAACCAAAGCATAAAGCTCTTTGTCATAAGTTGGATACCTCAAATATGCACCAGTCAACTTCTCACTAAAGAACATTAAAGATCTTTGATTTTGCATTAATACAACACCTATCCCTACTCCATTAGCATTATGATTTCCTTGTTCCGGAAAATATCTTATCCCCTAGAGGTCAATTTCAAAAGTAGACTCAAAATTAGATAATGCAAGCAAGGGAACAGAACTCAATTTTTCTTTCAAAGTATTAAAAGCAAGTTCTAGATCTTTTTCCCATATAAAGGATACATTTTTCTTAACAAGTTCATTCAAGGGTGAAGCAATTGTACTAAAATTCTTAATAAACCTACGGTAGAAACTTGCAAGACCATGAAAACTTCTTACCTCACTTACATTTTTAGGTGTAGGCCAATCTTTTATAGCCTTCACTTTCTCCTCGTCAACCTCAACACCATTAGATGAAACTACAAACCTAAGAAAGTTAACTTTTTCCATGCAAAAGCTACATTTCTTTAAATTTACGTACAAACATTCGTTTCTTAAAGTAGTCAAAACATTGCGTACATGGGTAATATGATCATCTAAAGATTTAGAGTAAACAAGGATGTCATCAAAATAAACAACCACAAACTTACCTAAGTATTCTCGTAAGACATGGTTCATTAGTCTCATGAATGTACTAGGTGCATTAGTTAATCCAAAAGGCATAACGAACCATTCATAAAGACCATACTTGGTTTTAAAAGCTGTTTTCCACTCATCCCCAATATGCATGCGAATTTTATGATAACCCGATTTTAAATCAATCTTAGTAAAAAGACTACATCCATGCAATTCATCAAGCATATCATCTAATCTGGGAATTGGATGCCTATACTTTATAGTTATCTTGTTTATAGCCCTACAATCAACACACATACGCCAAAAACCATCTTTCTTAGGTACAAGAATAACTGGAACAGAACAAGGACTCAAACTTTCACGTACATACCCTTTAGCAAGGAGTTCACTTACTTGCCTTTGTATCTCTTCAGCCTCCTTTGGATTAGTCCTATAAGCTGGTCGGTTTGGAATGGGAGCACCAGGAATGAAGTCAATCTTGTGTTCAATCCCTCTAAGTGGTGGCAAACTACTAGGCTTCTCCTCAGAAAATAAATCTTCAAACTCTTGCACACAACAAAATCACTAGGCAAAGAAGGGTTAAGCATGTTAGTAAAGTAATAAGATCCCTTGCACATAAGTACAAGAATAGTCTGGTTAGAGATCAAAACATTCCTAGCCTCACTTGATCTAACATACAAGCTTACTGATTTGGCTTTTCTCTCTTTTTTTTTCTCTAGGCTGAGTGTTACTCTCTTGCTTTTCCCTCAAGCTCTTTTTTTCACTTGATTCTTTTTCAATCTCTCCTTTTGCATCAGCCTCTTGCCTTTTCTTTTCAAGTTGGCAATGATCAATAAATACATCTTTTGGAGACAATGGAATAAGAGTAGTTTTTCTACCGTTGTGAGTTTGAGTATCGATTTGCATAACCATCATACATTACCCGACGATCAAATTGCCAAGGCCTCCCCAGTAGTAAATCTCCAACATGCATGGATACAACATCACATAACACATCATCAACATATTTCCAATAGTAAAAGAAACAAGAGTTTGTTGAGTTACCTGTACTTCCCCACAATCATTCAACCATTGAAGCTTGTAGGGTCTTGGATGTGGTTGTGTCTTTAAATTAAGTCTTTTGACCAGAATGGAACTCACAACATTGGTGCAACTACCGCTATAAATTACAACACTACAAGGTACAGATTGAACAAGACACCGAGTTTGAAACAAGTTCTCCCTTTGGTCTAGGCCGTCCTCCTTAATGTGAGTGTTTAGAGCTCGTCGAGTAACCAAAGATATATGTGTAGGGTTCTCTTCACTAAACTCCTCACTCTCATCAGTTTCCTCATTTATGTCGTCATGTGCCTCGTCATCCGTAACAATTTCTCCCTCCTTGATGGTCATAATTCTTGCATTTGGGCAATCTCTGCTATAGTGTCCTACCCCTTGACATCTCCAACACTTTAACTCTCTATTTCGAACATTAGACTTTTCTACTTTTTCTTTCCCGGTTCTAGAACTCTCCCCTTTCTCAAATTTAGCTTGAGGCTTCGTTGGATTTGCCTCTCGATCTTAATTGCAATGTGCAACAACTCCTCAATATTAGAATAAGGCTGTAAATCAGTCTTGTCCGCAATCTCTATGTTTAACCCATTAATAAACCGCGCCATGAGAGCCCCATGTCCTCATCGAGTTCAAGTAGATCCATCAATGTATCCATCTCCTTGTAATAATCCTCCACAGATTTGCGTCCTTGTTTCAATGTTTGAAGCTTTTGCGCCATGTCCCGGTGAAAATATTGTGGAGCAAAACGCTTTCTCATGGACTCTTTGAACTCGACCCATGAATCAATTGGTGCTTCAAGATTTCTTCTCCTACTTGACATCAATTTATCCCACCAAATTTGAGCATATTGTTTGAATTGAGCAATGCATAACAGTACGTTCTTTTCATCACTAAAATTATGATAGTTGAACACCAACTCCACCGTTTTCTCCCATTGAAGGTACTCTTCTGGATCGGTTTTGCCATAAAACTTGGGAAGTTTTAATTTGATGCTCCCCACGTTACGATCAATTCTATCATCATAAGGAACTCGTTGTTGTAAATTATGATACCTTCTTCCATGGTCTCTCCCTTGCATCAAGCCATGACCAACCACATGTGGATTATCCTCGTGGTGATCAGAATTATCGCCCTCATATGTATCGGTTGAGGGCGTAGGTAGTGGAATCCTCTGTCGAGCTTGATTTTGAATCTCCAATCTGCCTATTCGATCAGTCAACTCTTTTATTCCTCGAATTAGTCTTTCCATGCTTCGTTGTTGGGCTTCTCTCAATCGTGCATCAGTAATGTCAGTATTGTCCTCTGGATTTTTCATGCTACAAAAGAAAGGTAAAAGAAAAAAAAAGGACCTCACAAGCGCTCCCTCACGTGTATTCACTCGTAAATGTAGTTCACTCGTGTTTAGCACTCAACACTCGAATCAATGTGTCATTCCCTTACAAACCACCCTCACAATTGACCACACACAAATCACACTCCAAAAAACAAATTGGGATGTGAGACAAGCTATGTTATAGAGCTAAGTGCAATTCAAAGTGAATAGATAGCACACTCAACACATACACAAGGGTATTGAAGGAGCAATCCGAATAACGACAAATAAACGAATTAAAGAAAGAAAATGATTAAGGACTAATTTAGACGTAGTAACATATGAGAGTTACATATAATAATCAAGAGGAAAAAAAGAAAGACATTTAACATCAATATACTTTCTTTCTTTCAATGGTTTTTTTTTTCCCTTCTGATTGGCAAAATCTAATCAATTTACCAACAAGAAAATTGATTTAGAAGATCTTAAAGAAGAACAAAGTGTTGATAAGATTCAGATCTAACACTTTAAAGAATATAAGTTTTTTTTTTTTTTGTTATATATTTTTGTGGTAAAACATGAACATTCTACTCAAACTGAGAAAAAAAATTATAAGAGAATTAAAAGAGATAAGCGCAATGAAACATATATCCGATCTTGATCCCGATGCTCTGATACCAAATGATATGGAAAATCAACCCAAGGGAAAGTATGTAACGAATTACCTTGATGATCAAGATCAAGAGTAAAGAAAACTCATTTTTAAACTCGTGATTCGAATCACTCCATAAGAGGTTTGATCAATGCCACTTGAATGACTTTACATGCAAGTTCTAAACACAAGAATTTGCAAAGAAAGTTTAGCTCTCAACAAAGCTAAAATAAAAATTTTATTCTTAATTCCAAAATCTGATGTCTAATCAAAGAAAAGAAGGCTTTATATAGCCCTTACAACCTTAACCTATGTGATATATAACTCCCAAATTAAATGAGCTAGTAAATGAAAAATACCCATAACCTCCCTATTAAAATGGCTAGTTAATGGTGAAATATAGTAACCTATGTGGGTTACAATATAACCTTAACTTCTATATTTAAAACTAGCTTAAATATGACAAACAAATATTTAAACTATAATTAAATAATGCAATTAATAAAATGTGCTTATTGACTTATCCTTGGACTAGTTTCATAAATTCAGCGAAGTTCATTAAATGCAACTTAAAGTGCATTTAATTCATCTCTTTCTTGAATCTCAACTTTGCACAACATATAAGGGAGGTCTCCAGCGTCTTCTAGAATTACCTTTGATGAGCTCACCATAGCTTGAATATAACTGTATAAGGTTTGTTGTAGCTTCTTAGCTCTTGTCCTTGTAATTGAACCTTGAGGTATGGAAATTCCTTGGTCGTGGTTCATATCAATAGGTGATTGAAGAGGAAGTCAAGACTACTCAACAAGAATGAGAGTGAACTACTTTTCCTATTGATTGATTCTTTCTCCTCCCCCTGACTGAACTTTGACTTTATTACCTGACCGGATTTCACTGTAACCGAGGTAAACTCTTCTTTCTTCTTTCACTCTTCTCCTGTAAGAAAGATGAATGATCCTGAACCTCTGCTTCTTTCTCTGATCCTGAACCTGATTGAACTCAGTCTTGAACAAGGTAAAGTCGCTGCAGCAAATGAATTTACTCTCCAAAAGAAAGTGTTTCAAGTCAAGACTCAACGCCGGTCCCTTCTCTGTTGCTTTCTTTTGATTATGGGGACTCTGAAAATGAAAGAAAGATTTGTCCTCTCCCTATTTTTTCCTTCATTTCATTCTTGAGGTAAATTTCGTTATTGTGAGTTATTCGAAGAAGGTCAAGCGACTGAAGAGGAAGAAAAGCCAAGACTCAACATTAATGAGACAGATTGAACGAGGTAAACAGGATGATCTGAAGGTCAAGCTCCTTGTACTCTCTTCCCTTCCCTTCTTGAACAGTAAACTCGGTAAAGTATATTATTTCAATTCATTCAATCTTGAACCGGAAAGTGTTGAAAGTCAAGAATCAAGCAAGAGAAGATTCCTGAGACTGAACTACTGAACCGGAACCCATTTATTCTTTCTTTCAATTCATTCAATCAATCACCGGAACAAAAACAGAAGAGGAGAGTCAAAAAGGGGTAAAGCTCCTGAACCTGAACCGGATTGAACTGTAATGTAAAGTGGCTGAGCTCCGGAACCTATTTATTCACAAACACAGTAAACTCGGTAAAGCGGCTGGATGAGAGGAAGGTAAAGCTCCGTAACCTTTGACTCTATTCCCTTTACAGTGTTAAGGAATTAGCTTACTTTCCAGTCGAGTAAATTCATTCAATCAGGGCAAGATGAATGAGAGCGAACGAACTGAACTCCTTCCCCTTATACTCAATTACCTGACCTATACCTATTTCCTATTTCTTCTTTCACTATAATCGAATTAAATGAAGAAAGAGAAGCTCATTCACCTCGTCACAATTAATGAGAGAGACTGAACTTCTTCCCCAGAACCAGAACCTTTTCTTTTCTGATATTCCTTTCCCTGCACTTTCCCGTCTCATAAATGAATGAAATCGTTCACCTTCCCCTGACGAGAAGAAAAGAAGAAGAAGAATCAGAGAATGAATTTCTTGAAGAATCAACATTCATGATCCTGAACTACTGAACTTGAATCTTTTCCTCTATTCCCTTGCTTGCCTTATTGAAGGAGGTAAAGCAGGTAAAGCAGCTGAGGATTGAATTGACTCTCTCTGAACAGTAAATACTCAAGATGAATGAGAGTGAACTCGGTAAAGCTATTCCATTGCCTGAACTCAATAACTTGAAGAACTGTAACCTCTGTCTTCGTCTTCTGCCTTTGACTCTCCCTTCCCCTATGGATTCTTTCACTCAGTAAATGGGTTGGTTCATTCACTAGCTCTTTTATTGAGGATTCTTTCACTCAGTAAATGGGTTGGTTCATTCAGTAGCTCTTTTATTGAACGAGATCTCTTCTCTTTGCTTTTCTTTCCTCTCGCTTTCAAAACGAAACAACATTAATTATCCTTCGCTCCTCTCTGTCTGTCTTAGCCTTTCTAGCTTTCTTTTATTACCTGACCCTGAACCCATTTATTCTTTCATGAAATCAGGAACAGGAACCGGAAGAAGAATAAGAATCAGAGAATGAAACATGAATGAGACTGAACAGTGTTTGAATCAATGAATGAAATCCTGAAATAGTCAATGAATTAGCTACTGAACCGATATTACCTGACCCTATTATTCATTCAGAATCAAATTCAATCAAGAGTAAATGAATGAAGAAGAGAATGAAACAAGAATGAGACTTCAAAGTATGTATAGGTTAAAGAATCATCATTATCTCATTCAAGAAAGAGAAGAGAAGCGACTGAACCGATATGTCCCTTCCCTGAACTACTGAACCTACATCTATTTATTCTTGAACTTCCAACACTCAACTCAAGATTAATGATCCTGAACGTGATTGAAGAACTGTAAACACTCTTTCTTTATGAATGAGACATAACTACTGAACGAACCAAACCTTCTTTCACTCTTTTACTCGGTAAATAGAATAGGTCTTTGATTGAACGAATTGTAAACAAGGGAAATAGGGTCATTCAGTAGCTAATTCATTGACTCTCTTATAAACAAGAGTTGAACTATTTTATGGTCTCGTTGCTTCGCTCCTCTCCTCTGATTCTTCTCCCTAATAAAATGATGAGAATTTCTTTCCCTCTTCCTCTCCCTTCGATCTCGTTGCTTCTCTGACCTCATTCCCTTCTTTTTGTAGGTCTCTTTGCTCCTACAAAAACCCATACGGTGTGTCTCCTACTCTTGAACCTATCGGTCTCACTCTCCCCTCTCCTTTACAGGTTCTTCAAATTCAAAGCTATTTTTCTCTTCTTTACAGTCTCGCTAGTTCTCGTATCCCCTCTCCTTTACGATCTCTGATCTTTCTCCTTCTTTTCTTGTTCTGGTTCGTTATTCTTTCATTGTAAACTCTGTCTTACTGCTTCTCCCCTCTCCTTTCGAAACTCTTAGTCAAGCCCTATAGCACCCTTTGTTTGTAAAGGTGAGGCCTTAGTTTTCCCTATCAACCTAATAGGGTGCAGTGCTTTCTGTTTTTTGTTTGTGTGTGCAATAAGGCGATGGTTTGGGATAAAAGCCCCGTCTCCCTTCTAAAACATCGAGAAAGCTCTGCGAGCTTCCCCTTTCCTTTGCTCTATAGAAATGTATGGAAATGCTTGCCCGTTCTTCCTTCCTTCCAAGTCTTGGTCTTGTAGCAAGAACCTCGGCTTCGCTACTATTGGATCGTGAACCGATGCCGTATATCAGACTCTAACCACTGAGTTAAGTAGGTCAATGAGAGTTCCTATTCGATTCATTTCTTTTTTCTTCAATGGATCAGAGCTATGCTATTCAATAACTCCCACTAAGTGTAAATTGACTGGGTTCCAAACCTCACCCTTGAGAAAAAGATATGGAACTTCATTTCTTTCTATCTTTCTGTTACGAGACAGCATCACGGTTGTTACTGTTACAGTCGGCGCTCTGCGTTCATGATACTGGGTGGGCTACCTTGATATTAAGGTGGGAAAGCAGTCGGGAATTGGCTGAGGGGAAGAGGAAGAACCTGACCTTTGATTATCTCTAGTGGAACAGGGGCGGTTGAAGAAAGTCGTCTGGAGATTCGAAACCCTGATCAATGCGCAATTTATCAAGATGAGATCATTATTTTCTTGGACATAAGAGGAGATGGGAGTAAGCGGGCGTTCTATATACTATTCAACCCCTTTATTATTCTTTCTTTCATTTTCTAGAAACTTGTGATGCACTTCTATAACCTTGACAGCAAAGTTCACTCCTTTGGTATTGAAACAACTCTTTAGCAGCAGAAATTTCCTTCTTCTTTACTGCTACAGTGGAAACCTTCCAATCAGAAGAAACTTCCTCTTTGGCTTTGAAGCTATAGAAAGAAAAAGGCTACTTACTAGCTTTTCGATAGGAGTTTGTGCGTGGGCCCAAGCTCTATAGGAAAGAAAATAGCATAGGCCAGCGGCTACTCTTTTGCGCTAGGAGTTATGTTATGGTCGTTTAGTTTTGCTTGCTTGAATTTAGGAGTGAAAAGAAACATCTTTATGAGATGAACGTAATCGATAGATCTACTTTCTTTGGTTATGACAAATTGATATGAACCAAAAGACATCAATCATACAATATACTTCAAATGAAGATGTGAAGAAAAGGTTGTCAAAATTATAAAAAGATGTTTCAATTCATGCCACATTGAAGAAGAATGAAGTTTGATTGTTATAAATTTTGGGTGGGTTACAATTTAGAGTTATTGTATTTCATTTATGTATTTTAAGACTTTATTTACTATAGATTACAATTACATAATGGTTAATTATGGCCATTAAGTATGAATGTTACAACTCTTGGAATGACTTTAGTAGTTTCATTTTGAGGCTATATAAAGCCATGTATGTTGTATGTGTAAGGGACTTGAAAAATATAGTAAAAAGAAGCATTTGTGCTCTTCCTTAGCCAATGGCTAAGTTTCTTTGCAATTCTATGTAGTTTAGGTTGCATGTAGAATCATTCAAGCTCGACATGATCAATCTTGCTTGTAGAGTGATTCGAATCTCATGGAAGTGTTCTTGCCTTGAGATATTTGATCAACAAGAATCATTCAAGCTAGACATGATCGATCTTGCTTGTGGAGTGATTCGAATCTCAAACAATGTTCTTGCCTTGAGATATTCGATCAACAAGGTAATCCGAATCTTACTCCCCTTGTAGTGGTTCCTTTTCTTATCATTTGGTATCAGAGCTTAAGGCTCAAGATCGGATATATGTTTCCTTTGCATTTCTTTTCAATTTGTTTTTATCTTTTTAGTTTTTAATCGACCCAAAATAAAAAAAAACAAATCTGGGCTCTACTAGAAAATTTGAGAGGTGAGGATGAGAGATTCATTTGTGTAAATGAGTGCAAACAGAGTGGCCTAAAATTCCTTGAGTGTATACACGTGAGAGAGTGTTATGAGGTCCTTTGTATTTCCATAACTTATTTTTTGCAGCAAAGTTTCACAAATAGATTCGAGGACGAATCCTCTTGAAGAAGTGGAGAATGATATGAACCAAAAGACATCAATCATACAATATACTTCAAATGAAGATGTGAAGAAAAGGTTGTCAAAATTATAAAAAGATGTTTCAATTCATGCCACATTGAAGAAGAATGAAGTTTGATTGTTATAAATTTTGGGTGGGTTACAATTTAGAGTTATTGTATTTCATTTATGTATTTTAAGACTTTATTTACTATAGATTACAATTACATAATGGTTAATTATGGCCATTAAGTATGAATGTTACAACTCTTGGAATGACTTTAGTAGTTTCATTTTGAGGCTATATAAAGCCATGTATGTTGTATGTGTAAGGGACTTGAAAAATATAGTAAAAAGAAGCATTTGTGCTCTTCCTTAGCCAATGGCTAAGTTTCTTTGCAATTCTATGTAGTTTAGGTTGCATGTAGAATCATTCAAGCTCGACATGATCAATCTTGCTTGTGGAGTGATTCGAATCTCAAGCAAGTGTTCTTGCCTTGAGATATTTGATCAACAAGAATCATTCAAGCTAGACATGATCGATCTTGCTTGTGGAGTGATTCGAATCTCAAACAATGTTCTTGCCTTGAGATATTCGATCAACAAGGTAATCCGAATCTTACTCCCCTTGTAGTGGTTCCTTTTCTTATCACAAATTCACTTGCTTTAGGGTCCTTCACAGAATCTCTGACCGTGCCCCTTCCTCAATGAGTCAGGAGCGAGCCATGCCACATTACATGGGGCAGATAGTTGATTCTATGGAGAAAGGATCTAATTGATAGAAAAAGCACTGTAAAGATCCATTAGTCAGGTTTTTGGCCGATACAATCAAACCAGCTTACTTATATCATGCTATGCCTATAAGATCAAAATGAAGGAATCTACTTATGGATATGTAATAGGGTGGATACCAGACCATATTGAGCAGCGGTGTAGCATCAGATCCCAAAGACAGTCAGTCAGTCTTTTCCATCTTAAGAAAGAAAGGCTTTGTTAGAGGATTCTATATCAATTGATAGATGAAACCGAGATGATAGTTATCTTTCATCAAATTGTAAGGATAGTGGAATGGCTATGCTTTATTCTTCTTCAGGTGGGAGAAAAGATCAAACAGATTTCATTATTCAGCAAGAAGTTTGAAACTTATATAATTCACCTCTTTTGCTTATAACTCGAGAAAAAGGCTACTAGATCTATGAGAAATTTCATTCAATTAGATTCGATATGGTTTGGACAGCAAAAGAATTGACTCTTTGTTGGTTGAGCCGTATGAGGTAGGAAACTCTCAAGTACGGTTCTAAGGGAAGGAAGGAATTTACCTGCCTATTCTGACGAGGGAGAACAGGCCGGCCATTCGATAGGGAGATTCTGAAATTGCGGAGGCTTGATTCAATCAAGCCACTGAGTATTGGAAACAAACTATACTATATCAACGACTCCCGGTAATTCTATTGAAGCACAAAATTGGTTGAAGATCACAAGGCCTTTCAAATAAGAAAACTCTCTCTCTTTCTTTCATAGCTATTCCATTAGATTTCACTATTATTATTAGTTAGCAATTTGTCTATTTATTATAGTTTGTTGTCCGCATCAAGTCAAATCAACTAAAAGGGATCATTTCTCAAGCAGGGAAGAACCAAGCAAGATCGTTCAATTTCCTTTGGTATAAGGTTAAACGATACAGAGATAGATTAGAGAATCCATTTGATAAAAAGCTAATTCTATTTATATAAAGGGTTGATAAGATTCAAAAGATCCGTTGAGCGCCTCTTGGCTATGGCATAATAGATCCAAACACTTGCCCTGGATCCACTTCCAGATCATAATTGCTCTTGTGAATAACTAAAACCAAAATGGGAGATAGCAGAGACAGAGAAAGAAACTCAGTATAAAAATCTCTCATAGGTTCACTAATTACTTCACTATTGGCGGGGCTCTTTGT
Source organism: Cucurbita maxima (assembly GCF_002738345.1). NCBI lineage: Eukaryota > Viridiplantae > Streptophyta > Magnoliopsida > Cucurbitales > Cucurbitaceae > Cucurbita > Cucurbita maxima. Next base: position 35,182 of record NW_019272096.1, on the reverse strand, counting down.
ATGTGTTGTCCGGAAAGAGGAGGACTCCAGGTGCATGAGTGATTATTCGTTAGCCAGAACCAGAAGTCAAAATTGGGGTAGATAGGGCGTAAAACCTTCTTTCGAGGAATGGGCCAGCCAGACCGGGTCATTTCTCTAGAACGAACAATAGCTAAGGGGATACTACCACTTGGATTGATTTGGAACC
>NW_019272096.1:32375-33781 GCF_002738345.1 Cucurbita maxima | reverse complement strand
GGGGGGTGGTGATTTAGTGGCAGTGGGCGGCAAAGTGGCTTTGTTACCTATTCCGATAGGAGCCGCAGATTCTTTGGTACATCATAGTCAGGCATTTACGATTCATGTAACGGTATTGATACTCCTTCAAGGGGTTCCATTTTCTCGTAGCTCGCGTTTGATACCGGATAAAGCAAATCAAATCTAATTTTGGGTTTCGTTTCTGATAAGATATGGAACCACTACAGAGGGAGTAAGATTCGGATTACCTTGTTGATCGAATATCTCAAGGCAAGAACATTGTTTGAGATTCGAATCACTCCACAAGCAAGATCGATCATGTCTAGCTTGAATGATTCTTGTTGATCAAATATCTCAAGGCAAGAACACTTCCTTGAGATTCGAATCCCTCCACAAGCAAGATTGATCATGTCGAGCTTGAATGATTCTACATGCAACCTAAACTTCATAGAATTGCAAAGAAACTTAGCCAGTGGCTAAAGAAGAGCACAAATGCTTCTTTTACTATATTTTTCAAGTCTCTTACAAATACAACATACATGGCTTTATATAGCCTCAAAATGAAACTACTAGGCATTCCAAGAATTGTAACATTCATACTTAATGGTCATAATTAACCATTATGTAATTGTAACCTAAAGTAAATAAAAAGTCCTAAAAACTCTAAATTGTAACCCACCCAAAATTTAGAACAATCAAACTTCACTCTTCTTCAATGTGGCATGCATTGAAACATCTTTTGATAATTTTGACAACTTTTTCTTCACATCGTCATTGATGTATATTGTATGATTGATGTTTTTTGATTCATATCATTCTCCACTTCTTCAAGAGAATTCGTCCTCGAATCTATTTGTGAAACTTTGTTGCAAAAAATAAGTTATGGAAATACGATGGACCTCACAACACTCTCTCACGAGTATACACTGAAGGAATTTTGGGCCACTCTTTTTAAACTCAGTTACACAAATGAAGCTCTCATTCTCACCTCTCAAAATTTGTAATAGAGAAAATATTGAATTTTTAATTCTGGGTCGATTAAAAACTAAAAAGATAAAAAATAAATAAAAATCAAATTGAGAAAAAAAAATGCAAAGGAAACATATATCCGATCTTGAGCCTGAAGCTCTAATACCAAATGATAAGAAAAGGAACCACTACAAGGGGAGTAAGATTCGGATTACCTTGTTGATCGAATATCTCAAGGCAAGAACATTGTTTGAGATTCGAATCACTCCACAAGCAAGATCGATCATGTCTAGCTTGAATGATTCTTGTCGATCAAATATCTCAAGGCAAGAACACTTCCATGAGATTCGAATCACTCCACAAGCAAGATTGATCATGTCGAGCTTGAATGATTCTACATGCAACCTAAACTACATAAAATTGCAAAGAAACTTAGC
>NW_019272096.1:19267-31929 GCF_002738345.1 Cucurbita maxima | reverse complement strand
ATTTCTTATAGGCACAGGCATGCCAGGTAATTCAGTCTTATGGTTCTTCTTTCTTCATTATCCGCATATGGCCCGTTCATTTTTCCTAGGTGCTCATTTTGGTATGGGCTTTGAGTTTCATCTTTCTATTCTATAGGCGTGGTTATTGGCAAGAACTTATTGAATCCAGCGGTTTGGGCTCATAATCAATGAAAAGTTGCTCCTGCTACTCTCAGCCTAGAGCCTTGATTGAGCATTGTCCAAGGACGTGCTGTAGGAGTAACCCATCCATTACCTTACCTTCTGGGTGGAATTGCCACAACATAGGCGCTCTTTCTCTTCTTAGCAAGAATTATTGCAGTCGAATAATGGCTAGGAGGATTTGCATTATGGCACTAGGATTTCCAAGGTTTAGCCAAGGCTTAACTCAGGATCCCACTACTCGTGGTATTTGGTTTGGTATTGCTACCGCGCCTGACTTCGAAAGGCATGATGATATTACTGAAGAACGTCTTTATCATCATCTTTTTGCTTCCTTCGCATTTCGGGCAATTAGCAAGAATTTGTCTGTGTATACTTCTGTAAATCTCTTTCATGTAGCTTGGCAAGGCAATTTTGAAGCATGGGTACAAGCAAGACCCTTTCCATGTAAGACCTATTTGCAATTTGTATTTCATTTATGCATTTTAAGACTTTATTTACAATAGGTTACAATTACATAATGGTTAATTATGGCCATTAGGTATGAATGTTACAACTCTTGGAATGACTTTAGTAGTTTCATTTTGAGGCTATATAAAGCCATGTATGTTGTATGCGTAAGAGACTTGAAAAATATAGTAAAAAGAAGCATTTGTGCTCTTCTTTAGCCAAAGGCTAAGTTTCTTTGCAATTCTATGTAGTTTAGGTTGCATGTAGAATCATTCAAGCTCGACATGATCAATCTTGCTTGTGGAGTGATTCGAATCTCAAGCAAGTGTTCTTGCCTTGAGATATTTGATCAACAAGAATCATTCAAGCTAGACATGATCGATCTTGCTTGTGGAGTGATTCGAATCTCAAACAATGTTCTTGCCTTGAGATATTCGATCAACAAGGTAATCCGAATCTTACTCCCCTTGTAGTGGTTCCTTTTCTTATCATTTGGTATCAGAGCTTAAGACTTAAGATCGGATATATGTTTCCTTTGCATTTCTTTTCAATTTGTTTTTATCTTTTTAGTTTTTAATCGACCCAAAATAAAAAAAAAAAATCAAATATGAGCTCTACTAGAAAATTTGAGAGGTGAGGATGAGAGATTCATTTGTGTAAATGAGTGCAAACAGAGTGGCCTAAAATTCCTTGAGTGTATACACGTGAGAGAGTGTTGTGAGGTCCTTTGTATTTCCATAACTTATTTTTTGCAGCAAAGTTTCACAAATAAATTCGAGGACAAATTCTCTTGAAAAAGTGAAGAATGATATGAACCAAAAGACATCAATCATACAATATACTTCAATGAAGATGTGAAGAAAAGGTTGTCAAAATTATTAAAAGATGTTTCAATTCATGCCACATTGAAGAAGAATGAAGTTTGATTGTTATAAATTTTGGGTGGGTTACAATTTAGAGTTATTGTATTTCATTTATGTATTTCAAGACTTTATTTACTATAGGTTACAATTACATAATGGTTAATTATGGTCATTAAGTATGAATGTTACAACTCTTGGAATGACTTTAGTAGTTTCATTTTGAGGCTATATAAAGCCATGCATGTTTTATGTGTAAGAGACTTGAAAAATATAGTAAAAAGAAGCATTTGTGCTCTTCTTTAGCCAATGACTATGTTTCTTTGCAATTCTATGTAGTTTAGGTTGCATGTAGAATCATTCAAGCTCGACATGATCAATCTTGCTTGTGGAGTGATTCGAATCTCAAGGAAGTGTTCTTGCCTTGAGATATTTGATCAACAAGAATCATTCAAGCTAGACATGATCGATCTTGCTTGTGGAGTGATTCGAATCTCAAACAATATTCTTGCCTTGAGATATTCGATCAACAAGGTAATCCGAATCTTACTTCCCTTGTAGTGATTTCTTTTCTTATCATATTGCCACATCCCCAAGGATTAGGACCACTTTAGCTGGGTCAGTGTAATCTTTATGCTCACCCGATTCAAATAATCATTGATTTGGTACTGCCGAAGGAGCAGGAACTGCCATTCTAACCCTTCTTTCTCTGGGATTCTCCATCCGCAAAGTTTCTAGCTGACTTATATGGCTCATCATCATTTAGCTATTGCATTTCTTTTTCTTGTTGCTGGTCATATGTATAGATAGAACTAACTTCGGGATTGGACAAAGTATAAAAGATCTTTTAGAAGCACATATTCGGGGGACGATTGGGGCGTGGACATAAAGTTATGACACAATCAATAATTCTCTTCATTTTCAATTAGGCCTTACTTTAGCCTCTTTAGGGGTTATTAGATTACATTACTGACTTCCTTGGTAGCTCAACACATGTACTCTTTACCTGCTTATGCGTTCATAGCACAAGAAGACGACTCGACTACTCTACTCAAGCTGCGTTATATACCCATCACCAATACATAGCAGGATGAATTATGACAGACAGGAGCTTTTGCTCATGGAGCTATATTCTAGAGATTACAATCCCAAACAGAATGAGGATAATGTAATGTATTGGCGAGAATGTTAGACCATAAAGAAAAGAAGCTATCAAATATATATCCCATTGAAGTTGGGCCAGCCTTTTTCTGGGGGGTTCCATACTTTGGGGCTTTACGTTCGTTCATAATGATGTCATGCATGCTTTTGGTACTCCGGAGAAAGAAATCTTAATCGACACCCATATTTGCCCAATAGATTCAATCTGCTCATGGTCAAACTGAATATAGGTTCGATGTCCTTTTATCTTCAACAAGCGGCCTGACGTTCAATGCTGTTAAATAGTAATGCACTATTCTTCACAATAGGGCCCGAAGACTGATTGGTTCATCATGCTATTGCTTTAGGGTTACATACAACTACATTGATCTTAGTAAAAGGTGTTTTAGATGGACATGGTTCCAAATGAATGCCGGATAAAAAGGATTTTGGTTATAGTTTTCCTTGGTCTGGGACGAGGTGGTACTTGTTATATTTTGGCTTGGGACGCCTTTGGCCGTTTTCTGGATGTGAAATACCATTGGTTACTTTAGATTGGCACTGGAAGCACATCACATTGTGTATGGCAGGGTAACGTTTCACAGTTTCATTCATCTTTCACTTACTTATTTGCTGGGATGGTTAAGAGATTCTTTATGGTTAAACTCTTCACAACTTCTCAATGGGATAATTAGAATTAATCCTTGTTGGTATGAATTTTATCAGTCCGGGGGCGCGGATGTTCTTATTTGGACATCTTGTTTGGGCTACTGGATTTCTATTATGAATTTCCTGGCGGGGGGATATTGGTAAGAAGAATTTATTGAAACTTTAGTGTGGGCTCACGAACGCACACCCTTGGCTAATTTGATTTGAGAGAGAACCAACCCATTGGCTCTTTCTTTCCATTGTGCAAGATTTGTTGGATTAGCCCCCTTTTTCGTAGGTTATATATTGACTTATGCGGCTTTCTGCCTCTACATCAGGCTAATTTGGTTCATTTTGTATGTGTTGTATCCTATCAAATCTCATCTCTTTGGAGAAGGGGATTTTCTTTCTTATATTTCTACATCTAGGATCTGACTTGTATCATTGATACTACTAGGAATGGAATCATTATGGCAAGGAAAAGTGTAATAGGGAGAGGGAGAAGAAGAGGGCAAAATTGGAACACAAATCTGATTCGTCCATCCTTGAAAACAGAAATAAGCAAAGTTCCATCCTTGAGTGAGAAATGGGAAATTCATGGCAAGTGACAATCCCCACCGCGTAATAGTGCACCCACACGTCTTCATCGACCGACGTTGTTTTTTCACCGGAAGACCGAGAGCTAACGATCGAGACTTTCTTTGGGCTATCTGGACACATACTGACTTATACTTCGGGAAATGGTTCATGCATGCTTGTTGCCTGGGGGAAGGAAGAAGATCAAGTAAGGATTCAAATAGCCCTTTTTATTCTTTTCTATGATCAGGACCCCCTTTCTTTCTTTCTTTACCATTCTCTGTATAAATCTTGACTATTCTATTTGTAAAGATATGGTTATAGGGGCGCGCATTCAATCTTTCTTTGTCTATTAGTTCACAGTTNNNNGACTATTCTATTTGTAAAGATATGGTTATAGGGGCGCGCATTCAATCTTTCTTTGTCTATTAGTTCACAGTTCTTCTCTTCGCGAGGTGGAGCAGCTTGGTAGCTCGCAAGGCTCATAACCTTTCAGTCACGAGTTCAAATTCTGTCTCCTCTAAATCTCATTCTTTTGTCTCAAAAGAGGTTTGATCTTGGTAACTATAATGACTATTAATATTAGCTTTGTTTTCTTTACGGATGGGAGGAAAAGAATTAGGGGAGGGTCGTTTCATTTCATTTTTGTATCAAGAACGAAGAGGTTCAAGAGATAAGAGAATTAAGGATACCCACCAACCAACCAGACTAATCCAATCCATATCGATGTACCGAAAAATATTACTTGTTCGCCGACCAACCCCCAGGAGAAGCAAATGCAACTAACCAGTAAGATTATTGAAGTACTAATTAATGAGCCAATTGAAAAGCTATAATCATGCTTCTCTTCTAATCCTCCATATTATTAAAAAAGTCAGCCACCATTTTGATAAAATGTACCAGGTAGAGATTGAAATGTATTCTTCTATATTACTTCCTTCTTTTTTAAGACTTGAGCATGTATGGGATTCAGGGTAGTAGTCTTTTTTTCATTCAGAAATAAGGGAGATAATCGATCATATATATCTAGATCCATATAAATAGACTTCTAGATTTACGCCTGAGATACAGTCTAGACTATAATGGTATCAACTTATATGTCAATGTTCTATTCTATTCGGTGGGATGGAATATAAAGAAAATGGAAATTCTCTTTCGGAGAGATGGCCGTGTGGTTGATAGCTCCGGGCTTGAAAACCGGTCTGGTATAGTGTTCGAAATAAAGAACTATCGAGGGTTCGAATCCCTCTCTGTCCTTTTGCTCGGCAAATAGATTCTTTATTTGATTGGGTTTGTTTCCCCGGCTTAGTATCATAAAGGGGAATGGCTCGGCTAGGTGGGATAGATAGCCCAGCCAAAATAGAAAACAAAGAGTAGATAGAAATGAAGAAAGGAAAAAGGAATTGATCGTTTGAACCTGTTCTTTTCATGACGTGAATAGGAAGAATCCTAGAACAAAATGAGAGGTAGCTAACCAACTTCTAGGAGAGACATAATTGACTGCATGAATTTCGGTAGCTACGCCACCCCCGGAATTGAAAGAACCTAAAGGAGCGCATGGGGCATATATTCCGCAGAACGTCGTTCTTGCAAAGGTTGTATATCTTTGCTTGCCTACTCAAGTCCAAACCATTAGGCCCCCTTACTTAGTGGTTCTAACCAAGGAGCACGCGGATCCAAAAAACGCATAGTCTCTCCCTCCCCCCAAAATGACTTCTACCGGCGGAGAACGCATTAGATATTTACCGAAACCAGTAGCAGTAGGTCCTTGATCCAACCTTAGCTCCAAGACGTTGGTCTCTAACTAGAAACGGAAATGCTTGAGCTTGAGAAGTGAGAAGCTTCGGGTCCAGCCGGCCCGTAAAACTCACTCGGATAAGTATTATTGAACCAGACAAAACAACAAGCAATAAAAGCCAAAACGGATAAAGCACCTAAACTATAAGACAAGTAAGCTTCTCCAGACCATACAAGGGCGAGCCCATGCAAACGGTTTAGTTAAGATATGCCAAATTCCTTCCCCCAAGTATACAAATGGAACCTAACCATACATGCCCCCCCAACCAACTATATCTTTCAAATCGTCCACACTAACAATCCATCCTTCTATCTCTCTCCCTCAAAAGGTTGAGTAAATAACCAAATATCACAGGCTAAGGGTCAAGTTGGTAATTTTTCTTACATCTCCTCCCCCCGGAGCCCAGGTATCATATACGCCTCCAAAATCAGGTAAGGAGCTTTGAATACTAGAAGAAAAGCAAGCACCTATACCTAACAAAATGAAGTGAATACCCCAACCAAATGGTAGTCATTTTCTTTCTATCTATCTTTCCACACATAACCGAAGAAGGGAAAAGATTCTTCAAGGGTCTCGGGTCCCAGAAGTGCATGATACATAGCGCCAAAACCCAATACTGCAGACGGAGGAAATTCAGTGAAGTACTCCAGACGGACACAAAGTACGGAAAGGTGTCTATAACTTCTCCACCATGACCTACGCCCCAACCTAGAGTAGAGTTAGAGTAGCTAGGTGGGGAAGTGAAGTCAAATTCATCCTTGTTCATGCATGGGCTTCTTTCTCAGGTACGAAATGAGCCACTTCGAATAGGTTCATTGCTCCGGCCTAGAATACGATTAATCAGGCATGGGCTAGATGAGCCCCCAGTAGTTTACCGGATAAATGGATAAGTCGGGCATTCCCAGCACACCAAGCGAAACAAATCGGTTCTTGGTCATGACACCAGCTAGAAAGTTCCATTAAATAAAGAAAGAGCCTTTCCCCGGGGTATAGAACCTCCTCAGGGAATAGAAGGTGTTTTCATGAGGCTGATCTTGAGCCGCCATCCAAGCACGAATACCTTCGGTTAAGAGAAGATTCTGGGTATAGTAGGGTATAGAAAGTCTCAAATTCAGGATCTTCCCTTGCTGCACGGATTTCCTGAGAACCGAAGTCATAGGCACGTAGGTTCAGGGCCAGACCAACTACTCCAAGAGCACTCGGCCATAAAGCAGTTACTGGTACAAATAACAGAAAGAAATGTAACCAACCTTTAGTGGAAAAAGCAACCCCAAAGATTTGGTACCAAAAGCGGTTAGCAGTGACCATTGAATAAGTTTCTTCCTTCAGCTTGAGTTGGGTTAAAAGCACGGAATGTATTTGAAGCATCATCACCATCTTCCTTCAAATAAGGGATTTTCTACGGTAGCACCATGAATAGCGCATAGCCGAGCAGCGCCCAATACACCCGCAACCAACTCCCATCATATGAAATGGGTTCAATGTCCAATTATTTCATTCCCGGGAAAAGTAGGATGAATCGAAATATAGCTGCTACACCAAAACTAGGCGCAAAGAACCAACCAGACTGACCTAGTGGATCAATCATCAGGAATACGGAAACAAACAAAGCAATTGAACAGATCGAGCAAGTTCAGACGTACCATGAAACCTATTAGTCCGAACCGTGGAGAGAAACAAAAGTCCACAGACCACCTAATGGTAATGGACACCAAGGAGTCAAATCTATCTCCTTGTGCTTCAAGCCCCATAGTAACAACAAAGAAAGAGTGTGCTAAACTATTAGCAGGAGTCGAAACAGCGGCGGTTAAGAAGTTGCATCCTTCCAAACAAATAGAAACTTGCCAATCCATATGGTTAGGTATACCATTAAGTTACAAAGGGTGTACCTGTAAACCAACCTCCTACGGCAACAAAATAGGCACAAGGAAAGAGCAATAGACTGGACCAACCTACAAGACCGAACCGGTCCCTCCGTAACGAGTCATCCATAATCTCGAAGAAGAAATCATTTGAGTCTTTGGTCAATTTACCAACGGCTATAGTCATAGTGGATCTTCCTATTCAACTAACGTGAACTATTTTCGAACACCTCATAGCATAGCAAGGGCCTTCGAGTCTATCATTTCTGTCTGATTTCTACTGTCCCTTCTTCTTTCTTTCTTTCTATCTAATGGGTTTTGAATATCTAAATCCTTTTTTGATTGGTCCATAACCTGACCTAGATCAATATTATTCACTCAATATTGTACTGCTGGTAAAGTAAATTCAAGTCTCGTTCTCCTTCTCCTTTCTATTCTTCGTCACATCGTTGGACCATCAAAGAATATGGAAAATCTTTGGCACATAGATTGATCTTATCCTCTATTATCTGATCTTCTCTGTTTGTTTGGAAAGGGCTCATATATTGTGACTTGGAATAAAGGTTTCTCTGTGAAGAAAGGGAAATAGTCATCCAATTTTCCTATAGAACGTCTACAACCAAGAGGATTGAATCGGAAATCTCGCCGGATTCCTGTATGTGGGCCAAATCAATATGAAAATGCAATCAAAGGGATCCACTGTTCTAATTTCATCCTTATCGGATTTGAACCGATGACTTATGCCTCACCAAGGCGTTACTCTACCACTAAGTGAAAAAGGCCGGCCTATTTGATTCAATTTCTGAATAAGCCACTAGCCCCGCCCAATGAGTTGCATGTATATAATTATTAGAAATGAGAAGAAAGAATGTACATAAATGGATCTTATCCACTCGCTCATTCACGAATGGAAAATGGGATTACTCTATCTACTGAGTATAGGTAAAATGGTTTATTTATGGATATTGGATTTGATCAATTCATTGTTTCATCATAAGACCGAGCCTAATTCAATTGATGAGCCCCACCCTAACTCAATTCATTTGATTGAGACATGTACACCCACGAATTGAATATGGATCCATTCACCGAATCATTGAGAAAGCAATTAGACTTGGATGGCGAGAACCCCATTTGAAATAACTTGTTGATCCCTATCCCTCTCTTCCCCAGTTAGTTCATACCTCCTTTTCTTTCCTTTTCTTTGTCTTTCTTTGTTGGCTTAGTGTGATATCGAAATATACCTACCTAACTTTATCTTACCAATGAGTGAATCAATGAGATTAAGTATGAGAAATTGAGTTTCATCCCATTTATAGCATATGGGAAACCACCAATAACTTCCCGAAGGAAGGGTACTAGCCTTCGAATTATTTCAATCAATAAAAGAATAATCTAGTTAGAATTCTATGGAATAATGATAGATAGAAAAATCCTTACGAATTGCATCATATGAGTCTATTCTATTTATACTTTTCGGATAGTCTGAGTATGATGGCAGTCGGGCAAGTATGCCCCCATTGTCTAGTGGTTTAGGACATCTCTCTTTCAAGGAGGCAGCGGGGATTCGCCTTCGCCTGGGGGTAGGGTACTCCGAAAGGAAGTGGATCATGGATTATGAATAAGCTTGGAATGGATTCTTCCATGGTCAATGCGAGAGCGGTTAATGGGGAGGGACTGTAAATGGCAATATGTCTACGCTGGTTTAAATCCAGCTCGGCCCACTAATTCACGTATCCCACCATAAAATGATATGTTCCATTTGTCCTTCGCCAGAACTGCTGGATATGAAGGAAGGAATATTAACCCCTCCCTCTTTTTTGATTGATTGCCAGATAGATGGATTATCAATCAATTTGACAATAACGACTATGAATCCATGCTCCTCTTACTAAAGTAACTGTCTCCACGCATATCAATCTATTCCTCGCGTCTCTGTCTGGTAAAATATGCCAATTCGAATCAAAAATCTACATGAAAAGGTTTGAAGGAAATGAAATCAACAACATGTACACTTGATTTCCCCAGGATTGTAGTTCAATTGGTCAGAGCCCTGTCAAGGCGGAAGCTGGGGGGCCCCGTCAGTCAATCCCGATGGATCCAAATCCAATAAAAACTAATAGGGCAATTTCCATTTCTTCAACGAGTATTGATTGATGGGAGAAAGCCATATGTGCCAGATGCGAATTACCGCAATTATTGGTAGCATCATATTCCCGATTCGAATGAATACAGTATTGGGTCTAGTTGATTGGCCCGATTTAGCTAATGGAATAGAGTACTATACGTTTCCGGGAAGCACATACACAAAGGAAATTTAGACGATACACAAAAAGAAAGGAGTGACGTCAACTATGATTTAACTTTAAGTCTGAAAGCAAGCAAGCAAAATATATACGTTCCGTTCAGGCTCCGATTTTGTGTAACCTCAATTAGTTAGTCAATTCAATTACTAAACTACTTGGAATTAGAAATAATCTATCTCATTCTAATCTCACACTGAACTTTTGATATATACGTCCCACTACTAATGAAAGGTAAGAACATATTAATACAAACAAGGATCCCCATCTATCTCTCTTAGTGAGGGAATTCATCATTTTAGAAAGTTTCCGTTTCGGATTTCATTCTTTTTTTTAAGAAGATTTGATCAGTACACAAAAAGGGGTGACGTTCGAACCTACCTCCTTTTCCTTTTTAGAATTTCGCAGTGTGTGTTTGCTTGAGTTTGTTTATAAACTGAGGGTAAAGGTAGTCAGTCTGTCTGTTGAGACTGAATCAGCTAATTGCATTGGAAAAGAGCACAAATGCTTCTTTTACTATATTTTCCAAGTCTCTTACAAATACAACATACATGGCTTTATATAGCCTCAAAATGAAACATTCATGCTTACCGGCCTTAATTAACCATTATGTAATTGTAACCTAAAGTAAATTAAAAGTCCTAAAAACTCTAAATTGTAACCCACCCAAAATTTATAACAATCAAACTTCACTCTTCTTCAAATGTGGCATGCATTGAAACATCTTTTGATAATTTTGACAACCTTTTCTTCACATCATCATTGAAGTATATTGTATGATTGATGTTTGTTGATAAGATAAGGAACCACTACAAGGGGAGTAAGATTTGGATTACCTTGTTGATCGAATATCTCAAGGCAAGAACATTGTTTGAGATTCGAATCACTCCACAAGCAAGATCGATCATGTCTAGCTTGAATGATTCTTGTTGATCAAATATCTCAAGGCAAGAACACTTGCTTGAGATTCAAATCACTCCACAAGCTAGATTGATCATGTCGAGCTTGAATGATTCTACATGCAACCTAAACTACATAGAATTGCAAAGAAACTTAGATTTGATCATGTCGGGCTTGAATAATGCAAAGAACTATCTATGGATTTACTACACTTCATTTGCTTTCTATTCCTACTAATTTCCTTCTAATATTTTTGTGAGTGAAGCATTTAGATTTGATCAAAACATTTCAAAAGGAGGTGATCACATTAAATAGAAATAACTAAATAAATACTTAATGTATTTCTGGATGATTATTTATAATCACGAACATTTATTTATTTTGATTAACTAGAAATTAAAATTAGATCTAAATAATATAATATCTGAATATTTATAATTCTACTTTAATAATTATCTTGGAATAAATGAATTAAATAAAACCATAAAACTTTTAAATTTATCTTATATATGGTAATTTATTAATTAATTAAGGATTGTTATTATTAATTATAACTTTAATTCTAGAAAGGAAAATACTTTAATAAAGTGTCCAAAAAATAAAAAAACCTTAAATAAAATAACATAATGAGTATGAGTACGTTAATAGTCAAAGTTAGCAAGGTTGAGAAAAGTTTTAAAATTGTGGTAAATAATAATGAATGCTATAATTTTAATTTTTAAACAAAAACTCATATCAAACCACGTTTTAGAACACAAGGGTAACTTCAAAATTGTTAAAATCATTTGAAGTTCAAAATTATTTTAAAACATATTTTAATCATTCAAATAACCAATTATTATTTAACTTTACATTTCATAAAAATCGATTTTGAATATTTATAAGAATATCAATTTTGAATATTTATAATTATGTTATTGTCATGACCCAATTTTCGAGGCTTCAAAAAACAGAATCGTGACTAAAAAGACGAAATCGAAAACAAATAAAATTAAAAAGAAAATAAAATAAAAGATAAAAATCAGATAAAAATTAAAACAAGAAAAGGAACGGTATGAATATTTCATCAGTTTTATCGATGATTCTTCAAGGTATGGCTATATTTACCTAATGCATCACAAGTTCGAAGCTCTTGAAAAGTTCAGAGAGTATAAGACTGAGGTTCAGAATCGATGAGGAAAAACAAGGTCATCGAATGAAAAGAAGTTCATGGTTAGCTCAAGATTAAGATCGAGTTATCTAGGTCATCGAATGAAAAGAAAATCAGTCTCAATAGTAAATGACATTATAAAGTGAGAGTAATTTTCTTCATGGTCCGATCTTATGCAATACTCATTACATAGGACGCCCCCACTCACATGTCTCCGCATGTACAATTTAGTGATCACATTGTTTATGTCATATACAAAAGTGAGCCACATCCATAATATCCCTAGGATAAGGTACTCAGCCATATCCCTGTACTATAGATCATTTTGACTATATACTTGAAATTGATCCACTCTTATGTCTCTACATATAGTTCAAGTAATCATACTATAATCAGAGTGTTCTTAGTTTATTCGATTTAGATTAATAATCGTAAAATTCACTTTATTCAATAGCAATCTTTACTGAAGAAACATCGATAATAACTTTATTGAAAATAGAATATGTTTTGTTCACAAACTATGAGATTTATGGCATAAAACCCAACAAGGGGCACATCAAAGAAGGACAAGGTATTCTTCTTTATAAACGGGTTACAACCGTGGGCCAAAAAAAAAATACACGAGAAAAATATCCAAGACATAGCTACCGCAATTGCCAGCGCCAAGAGACTCCTAGACTTTGGGAACGAAGCGGTTTACCAAAGAAGAACAACATAGGCCCCAAACACTGGGGCAAAACATATAAACCGCAAGGTCATCGAAATGGAAGCCCCAATAGGCCAAACGGATGTAAC